>NC_014442.2:0-49291 GCF_000214015.3 Ostreococcus tauri
CCTAAACCCTAAACCCTAAACCCTAAACCCTAAAACCCTAAACCCTAAACCCTAAACCCTAAACCCTAAACCCTAAACCCTAAACCCTAAACCCTAAACCCTAAACCCTAAACCCTAAACCCTAAACCCTAAACCCTAAACCCTAATCCCTAAACCTCTAAATCCTAATCCCTAAACCCTCAACCCTAGAACCCTAAACCTAGACAACGAGTTCGCGAAAGAAGGCGAAACTAATACAGACGACGGCGACGACCGTGACAGCGAGCGGCACCAAGGCGAAATCGCGTGCACAAAAAGTGAAACGTAAGTAGCTCACAATGTATTTTTAAGGCGTAATGGCGCCGCGGCGAAATGTTTGCTCATTCATATTTGCCCACTTCGTCGCGGCCTCTAGTCGCGCGGCTGTGATTTCCTCGAGCGCTCGAGGATGAGTCGTGAGACCCTTTTCTTCAAGCGTCGCTTGTCGACTCGCCATTTTAAGGCCAACGCTATCCATCCACGTGCCAAAAATGCCTTCAAGCACGACTTGTGAATTTTTTTTGTTTTTTGCAAAGCCTGCGTCGCGTCCATTCGGCACTGCTTGAACGCGTCCGGGCAGCCCGACTCACAGGCGCATTAAACTATGGTTTATGATCGAGCGGTCACGTCGCAAAGAATTCGTTATAATCATACACTCATTAACATAACGTCCAGCGCGATCTCTACGCGCTCGCGATACCGCACAACTCCTTCAGTTCGTTTCCGGACAAGCTTTCGGAGTCCAAGAGCCGACGAGCAATCGCGTGAAGGTCGCCTTCGTGTTTTGTCAGTAGATCCTTCGCACGCTTGTACGCCGCGTCGAGCATCGCTTTCACTTCGATCTCAATTAACTGCCTGGTTTCGCTCGACAGTTCATCGGACGCGTAGTCCTGGGACGCGAGGCCCACGGTATCGCTCATGCCGTATCGCGTCACCATTTCGCGCGCCAACCTCGTCGCTTGCTGGAGATCGCTCGACGCCCCAGTGGTGATTTCGTCCGAGCCAAAGATCAACTCTTCCGCGACGCGACCGCCCATGGTGACGTCGAGCATCGCCAATAGCTGTCTTCGCGTCATTTGGAGCTCGTCCTTCTCGGGTAACTGCATCACCATACCGAGCGCTTGGCCTCGAGGCACGATCGTCGCCTTGTGCACCGGGCGCGCGCCCTTCGTGCGAAGCGCGACCAACGCGTGGCCTCCTTCGTGATAAGCCGTAAGCTTGCGGTTCTCCGGCGTGAGAATGGCTGACGTCCGCTCAGCGCCCATGAGAATGCGGTCTTTCGCGAAGTCGAGATGCTTCGCCCCAACGCTCGCCACCCCGTCGAGCGCCGCCTTAAGCGCGGCTATGTTGATGAGGTTCGCCAAGTCGGCGCCGCTAAAGCCTGGCGTTCCTCGAGCGACGACATCGAAATCGACGTTTTCATCAAACTTGACGCCCCGCGCGTGTACTCGTAAGATGTCGCGTCGGCCACCGACGTCTGGATTAGGAACGGATACCGTTCGGTCGAACCGTCCCGGGCGTATCAGAGCTTTGTCCAGCATTCCTGGCGTGTTCGTAGCGGCGAGGACGATGACCCCCTCGCTCGCCTTGAACCCGTCTAGCTCCGTCAAGAGCTGATTCAACGTCATGCGCGTGTTTTGCTGATCCTTCGGATTCCTCGCGGCGCCGACGGCGTCGATTTCGTCGATAAAAATGATGCACGGTGCGTTTTGCTTGGCAGCTTTGAACAAATCGCGCACGCGCCTCGCGCCAACGCCGACGAACATTTCCTCAAACTCGCTCCCGCTCGTGTAGAAGAACGGCACACCAGCCTCCCCGGCGACGGCTTTGGCGAGCATCGTCTTACCCGTCCCCGGGGGTCCGACCAGAAGCAATCCCTTCGGTAGCTTCCCGCCTAGTTTTGTAAATCTCTCCGGCTCCTTGAGGTATTCGACGATCTCGACGAGCTCAGCCTTTGCTTCGTCGACGCCCTTGACGTCGTCGAAACGCGTCAACGGCGCGGTTTGCTGCGGTTTCGCGCTCTCGCCTCCTAAAATCGCTTTGCTCATCCCCCCACGGTCTTCTAACAGCGCGCCGATTCCACTCAGAACGATGAACGCGGTGCCGAGCGTTCGCACGGTTCGCCACAGCTGCGCCTTGAAGGTCGGCTCGAGCTGTTGCGTGTACAGCGGATTCTTCTCGCTCCCGAGCACCGCGCTCGCCGCGGCGGCGGCGGCGCCCGCTTCACCTCCCCCGACGCCGCGTTGCGTGAAGATCGATCCCAGCGAGTTGATGATTCCTGTGTTCAACGCGCTCCGTGCGCTCTCCGTCCCCGTCGCGCCCCTGTGCACCGCCGCCGCGAGCGCGCTCTCGTGCACTCGATTCGCGTGCACGAGCGCCTTGAGGTACTCCGCGGTGTCTCGCTCGCTCGCCTCGACGCTTCTCGACTCGTACATCGCGATCACTCTCGCGTGTTCACCCCGCGCGTTGAGCTCGCGGAAGGATTCACCGCTCGAGGATGCGCTCGTGGACGTCATCCGCGTCGTCGTCGTCGTCGACGCGCGGCGCGCGAGCGCGCGCGCGAGCGCCCGCGCGCGCATCGCGAACCGATTCCTCGCGCGCGCGCTCGAGCGATCGCGCGCGCGTCGACGTGCGCGCTCGAGCGTCGAGCGATGCCGACGACGACGTGCGAATGCGTCCACCTCGCGCGTGGACATCGTCCAAACGATGTGAATCATCCGCACTCGCGAACGCGTGCGCGCGAACGACCGAGCGCGAACGACCGAGCGCGACCGAGCGCTTCGCGCGCGTCGATGAGCGCCGCGAACGAGCTGTCGCAGCGCATCGTCGGCGTCTCGCACGACGACGTGGAGGGCGGCGCGAGCGTGGCGCCGAATGGGTCGACGAGCGATGGGGTTTTACGCGCGTCGACGATCACCGACAATGGGGCGAACGAGCGACGGACGGCGAAGCGACAGCGCGCGCACTCGCATAATTACAGTGGGCCCACGCCGAGGGCGGTGAAGGCGTTCTTGGTGGCGAGCGTGGTGACGCTGCTCGCGCTCATCACCACGGCTGCGACGTCGGGGAAAATTGAAGCGCTGCGAGAATCTCTGTCGCAGTACGGCGCCGAGGAAGGGAACTCGGGTGGGCGGGTGGTAATGGATGGGAGTGCCCCGCGACGTGACTGCGGGGTGACGCAGGAGGCGTGGAACAAAGCCACGGGACTTGACCGACACGACCCGTGTAGAGACGTTTCGGCGCGAGGGAGCGGATCAATCAAGGACGCGTACGATGCCATCAAGGGTGATGGTGAGAATTCATGGGCACTCGTCACCGGTGGCGCGGGTTTCATCGGTAGTGAGGTGGTCAGGCAGCTTTTGGACATCGGAATGCGCGTGCGCGTCCTGGACGATTTGAGCACCGGATCGCCGGCAAAGCTTGCGTTCGCACAGGCGGCGCAAAAGGAAGGAAGATACGCTTTCGTCAAGGGAGATGTTCGCAAGTACGAAGACGTCTCGAGAGCTATGAACGGTGTCGACTTCGTTTTTCATCTCGCCGCGGTGAGCAAAGTGAAGCCCACGCTCGATTTCGGGCGCGAGGATGTCGTCTTGGCGTGCGTCGAATCGAACGTTCGCGGGACGGAAAATGTACTTAGGGCGACTCGAGCGAGGGATAGTGGTGGGGATCGACGCGCTCGCTTTGTCTACGTGGGTTCATCGACGTATTACGGGAACCAACCTACGCCGTTCGACGAGGAGCGGACGCATTTGCGGACGACGACGTCGCCGTATGCGACGACAAAGGCGCAGGGAGAAGATTTAGCGCGTTTATACTACTCGTTGTACGGCGTCGAGGCTGTCGTAACGAGGATATTCATGGTGTATGGGCCGGGCGAACCAGCAGAGGCCGAGCAGGCGGTCGTGACTGGTAGATTCTTCGCAGCGGCATCGAAGGGCGATGCGCTCGAAATCGAGGGCGACGGGTCGCAGTTTCGAGATTTCATTCACGTTAGTGATGCCGCTCGAGGTATCGTCCTCGCTGCGTTTGCCGAGGGCGCTCCAGGGAGGACATTTAACATCGGTTCCGGTAAGAGCACGACAATTCTCGACTTGGCTAAGATGATTTCGAAAAGACACACGTTCGTTGATGCGCGCGAGCCAGATTTGAAGGGCACGCTAGCTTCCACGTGCGCCGCCAAGCGCGTGCTTGGATTCGAAGCGAAGATGTCCTTGACGGACTACATCCGTAAAACGAAGCGCGAGCGCAGTGCATGATTCGCTGTGTCGAATTTATTGAGATACCTAGGTAGCTGGCGGTAATTCAAAAGAAACATGTCGCAAGGGAAACTAAGATTGAGGCGCCGAGCTTTTCAAAGCACCACGCGTAATTGGCAACGCCAGTTTTGTCATCTTCCGGATAACGACCCTGGAAGTGTGACGAACGAACGACGACCTGGACCGGCCCTTGTCACCATCTGTAATCCGCCAAACGCGGGTCCGCGGACGGGTAATTTGCGTCCTCTCGTCGATTTTGTATCCGAGTCGGGCGCCGGCGACGGCGCAAGCGCGTCATCAAAATCGTCCTCGTCAATTCCATGGTCACCGATTTCGACGAGCTCGAAGTGTATCTCGACGGTCGACGCCGAAACATCATGTTCTACGGCTTCAACGTAGTTTTTGTATCGCTCAAGAACTTCACTGCCGCTCATGAGAACGCCACCTTCTTCTTCCTTCGTCTCGTGCAGCGCGACAAAATCGCAGAAGAAACCAGTCTCCGCCTCCGAGGCGTCAGAGAGTCCACACTTTCCAACGTCTTTACCCGCGTACGGAACTTCGTTTTTGCATCGATCTGGGTACAAAAAACCGCAAACGTGCATCGCGTGTAACTCAGCCTCACCGTTTGGGACGTACAGCACGAAGGAAATTTTCTGCGTGGTTTCATTGCTGGGCCACTTCACCGCCAGCAGTGAGCCAAGAATGTCGAGAGCGTCAGTGTCCTCGAACGAAGCCTCCGCCTCGCGCTCGATAAACGGTTGAAGGGAAACATCATCCATGAGATTTCCGTCATTTGTAAGCATGTTCAGCGATTCCATAGCCTCGTAAACGTCGTCCGCGATCGAATCTGGTAACGCGTCAAAGTACACGTTTGTCACAACGGGTGAGCCGCTCGCCCGAGGGACGAGAATGGCCAGGAGAACCAGCGAGACGACATGTATATGCGTGCACATCGCGTTCAAACTTATCATGTGAGGGATTTTCGTGTTCGGAACCGATCGTTTTGGGTGACTTACTATGGCGTCGCGCGTGAGATATTCACATATTTCAACTTTCCCGAGAAGCGCGCGCATCACGGCGACGACAAGCACAACGAACCAATTGATTCCTGTCGTCTAAGCGATAGAGACTTTCGTGCCGACATGAGCCGACGCTCGTGTTGATGCTGCACGTCGAACGCACCAAAAATATCGAGATGGTAACGAGACTTCTCCAACTCATTGAAAGCCGCTTCGCCGCCTAAAATGTCCAACATAGCGCCGCGAACGCTTGTCTCGATGCGGACGTCCCCGCAAACGTACACGTGCGCGCCGCGTGAGATAAGATCCATCAGGTCGTCAGCATGTTCGCGCAGCACGGTATCGACGTACGTCTTAGGCACGCCTGGTTGACGCGAGAAACCTACGAGATACTTTGTCAAATGACCGAGATGCACGGCTTCATTGAACTCGGTTGCGTAGAGTTGATTGTCTTGACTGCGGCAGCCTGCGATCAACCACGCCTCTCCTCTTTCTCCCGGATTCAACGTCGCAAAGTGTTCGACGAAGCCCTTGAATGGGGCTATACCGGTGCCACCGGCGACCATGATTATAGGTGCCTGCGGCGAGCGAGGCAATCGAAAGGACGGCGCCGGCCGAAACTCAACCGTGACATTCGCGCCGATCGGCAGCGTAGCGAGAAAATCTGAGCAGAAGCCAAGGTGCATTCGAGCCCCCGCTCCGGACTTGTACGTCACCCGCCCGACAGTGAGCGCAAAAACGTTGTTCCCCGCATGCTGCGGCGAGCTTGAGACGGAATAATAGCGCGGTCTCAACTTCGGAATTTTTAGAATAATATCACGCAGCATGTCGAGACCCACGGCCTTGTCGCCCCTGTGAAGAGTCGAAAGCGTCGGAAAGTGCTCAAAGATGGAAAATATTCTCGCGCCGGTCATCTCAGCCCAGTCTTGACGAGCGTCTTCGTTGAAAGCTATCTCCTCGAGAAACTCCTTTACCTCGTCGTCGTCGACGTAGTGCGCGAGAGCGCTTAAAAGAGCAGCTGAAGCTTCGCCATTGATGTCCAGTACCCTGGTGAAAAGGTGTTCGACGCTCACGACGTTCGGAATGGCCGGATCGATGGACTTTTTCACTAATAACGCATCACTCTTCGGAACAAGCTCAAGAACGTCTCTGAATGTCAGACCAAAGTGCGCGGCAAAGTATCGCGCTCGTGCCTCGCTCGTTTGCGGCCACACCGCGACGTGATCGCCGGGTTTGTAATATTGTACTTCTTCGCGCGCGTGAATCAGCCTAAACTTCAACCACACGGTGTTCATTCGAGCACCGTTCCCGGTTATGGCTCGATCAATCAATTCCGCAGCGATTCCGTGCTGCACCGTCGGGCCGAGATGGATTCGTCCATTGACATCCTGCCGTCGAACTTTGAGCGTAAAAGCGGGCTCGATGGCCACACCGCCATTGATTTGATCAACCATCAAGTCGCGAAGAGATCGAGGAATGCGATCGGCGTCGAGAAGCCAATCAAACAACCGCATGGTGTAGCTATGTACCGACGCGTCTTCACCGTTGAGCTGATCACATCGAGTGATTGGAAACATCGCTACCGCGCCGGCCGCCGCGAGCGCGGCGGCAAATTGCTCGCCGCCGGCGCAGAATTTCGGATACGCACGTGATCCGAAGGCACAAACAGCGAAGTATTTACCTCGCAACGCCGTGCGACCGTGTTCGGTCTTCGTCCACTCGATAAAACTATCGGAACCAGTTGGAACCTGACCCGAACCCGTCGTCGACGCGAGGAATAAAATAAATTCGACGTTTGATAAAAGATCAGTCAGAGGCACGTCTGGATTCGCCACGTTCACTGGTCGAACCATGGGCAACCTCTGGAACAGAAACGACCAGAGCCATGTCGCTCGAGACTGTGAGCGGCCGCCGTCCGAGGCGTAGAGCACGATTCCACCCTTCACCTTCAATTTGTTTCGTCGAAACTTCGCCGCGGCGATGGCGACACGAATTGACACTGTCGAAAACGCGTCCGAAGTGAGGAAGCCAGCATCCTTTGCGCGACGCAGAAGGGAGCGAAGCCCCATTCCACCAACCAAAGCCGGTTTCAGCGTGTACTCGGTCATCTTATTCAAACCCAAATATATCGACGATGTCGACGACGCCGTGGGTGGAACGATCCATTTCCAGTTTCCCGGAGCGTACCCGCGCGTCTTCAATTCCTCGACGTACCAATCGGCGAAGGCCTCCGCGCACGTGTGATGGTCGGCGATGCTCACTCTGTCCCGCTTAAATGAATCGAACACGGCGTAGTTGATCGCAGCCAGAGCGTGATCGCGCCATAGCGTGTCGTGCGTCGATGTATCTAGGCCCATGGCCTCGGCGATTTGCGGTAGAAGATTGTACCGCGACTCATCGCCAAAGTTCCGCGTCGCAATCTCCGTCACCATGTACCATCCGTTAAATGGTGCAGCCGTGTAGTGCAAACCTCCGAGATCCATGGTTATGTTCGACACCGCCGGTATACCGTACCACTTCAAACCGAGCTGAGAAATGCCACGAATCGTCGGGTGGCGAATGGGTACCTCAAGAAAGCACTGATCGGGAAGCGTGAACATGGCTGGCGGCGTCTCGGGATTTATTTGCACCACGATTGGCAGCGCGTCGAACATGCCAGTCTTTTCCGGCGCCCAGCCGAAGTGCTTCTTGAGAACATCTGTGAAGTCGACCTCCGCTGGATCACCCACGACCCCCCCGCTCGCGTCTCGATGCCCGGCGTATCGCATGAGCTGCGAGTTCCAAATTCTTGGCCCGTCGTTCGTCCCCGGCGTTTGCGGACGAAACACCGTCATGAGAACTGGGACGTGATCCGCCTCGACCCCGCGATGCAAATGTTCCTTAATCGCCTCAAACATATCCTCGTTCGTTGTCGCTCCTCTCGCATCGATGACGTCGAGCGTGGACCAATACTTGCGATTGATGCACTTCGGCGCGTTCCGCCACGCCACGCGCGCGCCGTGTCTAATCTCATCCAACGTGTGCGCGTACGTTCCAGTCTCTCTTATCGATGTCAGCACCTCATTCACTCTCATCTCCACCCTCTCGTCGTCCCATCCGTGTTCTTTACCGAACAAACGAATGTACTCCTCCGCCTCCCTCCGAAGAGCGCTCTCGGCGCTCTCCGTCGGTTTGCTCGGAGGCCGCGGGACGCACCCTCGCGGGCACACCCGCGGATTCTTCCCGTGCACGTACCCGGGATACGGATCCACCGTCACCTACGCCACGGTCGCGATCGTCGCGTTCGTCGTCAGTCGTCGCGCGCGCGTCGCGCGCCCACCGCGAGTACCCGTCTCTTCTCTTCGACGTAACCGTCGACGCGCGACCCGCGACGCGTCCGTCGTCCCCGTCACCGCGCCCATGGTCGACGCACCGTGCCGTGCGCGAACGGACATCGCGAGACCGGGACGTCGACGCCGTCGTCGTCGGTCGCGCCCGAGCCAACGCTCGCCATCGTCGCGCGAGAACGACGCGGACGATCGCGTCGGCGCCCGTGCGTTCGTCGCGCGCGACGGTGGCCACGCGCGACGGTGGCCACGCGAGACGGTGGCCACGCGCGACGGTGGCGACGCGCGACGGTGGCCACGCGAGACGGTGGCGACGACGCGAAGTGCCCGCGTCGATGCGTGCGTCAATTATTAACTGACGCATCGCGTGGGCACAATTCCGAGGGCGTGACTTCGAGACGCGTGACGCCGCCGCGCGACAGACGCGCGTCGCGCGCGCGGCCGTGCGGGGCGATGCGACGCCCGCGGTCGTCCGCGCGCGGTCGTTCGCGCGCGCGCGCGCGTGCCTCGGTCTCGCTCGTCGTCCTGGGAACGGCCGTCTTCGTTCGGTCGTGCGACGCGGCGACGACGTACGTGACGCTTCCGGTGGACGGGTCGTTTCACGGCGAGTACGAATCGATCGGAAGGGATGCGTGGACGTATTTTAAGTTTGCCGTGCCGACGCCGAGCGACGTCGACGTCGTCGTGGACGTTGAGAGCGGCGACGCGGATGTTTACGTACTGCCTCCGTGTTCGCCCGCGAGCGCGCCGTGCGACGATCCGAGCGACGTGGAGGGGAAGTACGCGTGGGCGAGTTGGCACGGGAGTGGACCGGAGGAGGTTTTCATATCTAGAGAGTTTGTCACGAATACATCCTTCGGGACGGATAAATTTTTTCGAGTGGGCGTGCACGGTTGGGCGCAGCACGGCTCGCGCTTTCGCATCTCAGTCGAGGCTGTTCCGGAGTCACGAGCGATGGTTAAGGACGAAAAGGATGCTTTAGATAGCATATATAACAAGTGTTGCAACGGTTCGGACTCGTGCGCTGGATGGAAGACAATCAAGAGCAGAGATTTGGACTACTGTCACTCGGGCCTCGCGTCGTGCACAAAGTCAAACTCGACGCGTCAACTAAATCTGCAAAGTCAGAGGATGGACTGCGAGCTCACAAGAGCTGATTTCGCCACTTTCGGATCTTCGATCACGAGATTATACCTGAATCAGCCGGCGAACCTGTCGTCGAAACTTACCTTTTCGTTCGGGTTGAACCAGACGCACTCGTCGATCGACTTGTTGTCCGTGCTCCCTAGTCTGTTCACGTTGAGCTTGTCGTACGCCGATTTAGGTGGAAGAACGTTGGAAAACGCGTTCTGTCGCGACGGTGTGAGCGCAAACCTGACAGAAATCTCCGTTACAGGCGCTAATCTCACGGGGGAGGTCCCATTGTGTCTGTTCCAACGCGTCCCAAAGCTCGAGGCGCTGTACGCGGATAGCAACCACTTTGGAGGAACACTTCCCGACTTACCTATGTCGGCAAACTTGCGAGCGTTGCATCTTTCGAATCAACGAACCACGACGAGAACGATTTCTGGCGCGATTCCATCATCGTACGCTTCATCCGTGACGTTGGAACACCTGTGGTTGAGCGGTCTGAACATGACGGGATCAATTCCTGACGTTTTCAACGTCTCCGCGGGACGTTTTCGGGATATAGACGTGAGCGAAAACCTCTTACGTGGGTCCATCCCAGCAACGCTGGCGCAGCAAGTGCACTTGGAATCGCTCCACATGGGCAACAATCAGTTCAGTGGGGCCGTGCCCGCCGGACTGTACGACCATCCCAGTCGACGCGTCGTCGACATCAAGTCGAACCAACTTACGGCGCTCAACGTAGCGTCAGCGCATAGTGATCTGGGTGCCTCCCTCATTACGCTGAACGCGGCGAACAACCGCATCAATGAGCCCGGCATACCTTCAGTACTGACGAGAATGCCGAAACTGACGTATCTTGATCTCTCAGGGAATGATCTCCACGGCGAAATCCTCAGCAACGCGTCCACAAATTCGTGGGCGTTATTGCAACTGGATGTGAGCTCGAACTCTTTGAACGGCACCATCCCTGATGCTTCGTACTGGGGCCAAATCTTCACTCCAGGTCCTCTCGATCGATTGTTTGACATCTCATCGAACTCGTACGAGAGCGTGCCGGACTGGTTAAATAGTTATGTCGGAATGTCGGGATTGACGATTCGCAAAGATCCGAGCGCTGCCGTCGCACCGACGGACGATGGGTCGGGGCTTACGAAATCTACAGCGCGCAATCGACCTTCGACTTTCTTGGTCATCGTTTTTGTCGTTGGTATCTCTACGCTGAGCACCGTCGCAGGGGTTCTGGCGTTGTACGTGCAGCGTTCGAGACGATTCTCGAACCAATTTCGACCATTTCAGACGGGTAACTTTCGCGGCGTCGAATTGACGTAGTCTTGCATCGCGAATTGAACTTTATTCTTTAAGCAATTGTATTTACAAGTTGTATCATGACTTGTGCGAATAAGCGCTCAAAGTTCGTCCTTAGGCGGTTCGGCGGCCGTTTCCTCGTCGGAGGCGGCAGTCTCTTCCTTTTCCTCGACGTGGAACTGCGTCTCGTCGATAAGCTCGGCATCCTTCTCGACACCCATGTTCATCTTGAGCAGATCGAACACGCGCCCGGCGTAGTCTCCCGGCTTATCGAAGCTGAAACCGGACTCCAACATTGCGGTTTCAAACATGAGCTTGGCCAACGCCTCATTCTCCGTTGAGTCTGGGTCACTGGCGGCTCGTTCCTTGAGGGCGGCAATCATGGGGTGTCTCGGGTTGATTTCGAGAGTCTTCTTGCCTCGCATGTACTCGTGCCTAGACTCGTCGCCCATGGCTTGCGCCTTCATGATTCGCTCCATGTTCGCGGACCAGCCATACTTGGACGAAACGACGACGCACGGGGTGGTGGAAAGGCGGTTAGAAACCTTGACAGCTTCGATGACGTTGTCCGGAAGCTTGCTCTTCCACCAAGTCGTGAAAGTTTTGAAAGCATCCTTGGTCTTTTTGAAGAGAGCCTTCTCATCATCGTCAGCGTCACCAAACTTGAGATCTTCCTTGCTAGCGTTGGAAAACTTGAAATCATCGAATTCGGTCAAGTTTTGCATCGTGTACTCGTCGATCGGATCGGTAAAATATATGACTTCAAGGTCCTTGGCGATGAGCTTCTCAAGGAACGGAGAGCTCTTGAGCGCATCAATGGACTCCCCGGTGATGTAATAGATCGACTTCTGCCCCTCCTTCATTCGTTCGACGTACTGCTCGAGAGAAACGAGTTTCCCATCGGATTTGGACGTTTGGAAACGAAGGAGCTTGGCAAGACGCACGCGATTACTCGCATCTTCGATAATGCCTAGCTTGATGGACTTGCCAAAGCTCTTCCAGAACTTTTCGTACTTTGTCTCCTCGTCCTTCTTCTCCACCTCTTCGCCTTCAGGCTTCACGCCATCGTCTTCGGCGTCTTTACCCTCTTCGGCGAGCTTGCGAATCATGTCGAGTGCCTTGCGCACGAGCTTTTTCTTGATGGTCTTCAGACTCGTGTGCTGCTGAAGCGTCTCGCGAGAGACGTTGAGCGGAAGCGTATCCGAATCGACGATTCCCTTGATGAAGCTCAAGTACTTCGGCAAGAGTTCATCGAACTCATCGGAAATGAAGACGCGTCGAACATACAGCTTGAGAGCACTCGCACGCGAGTAGTAGTTGTCGTAGAAGTCGTGCGGCGGACGTTCCGGAATGAAGAGGATTGCCTTGAACTCGACGTCGCCCTCAGCCTTGAAGTGAGAGTACGACAGCGGATCTTCCGTGCCCTTGGAAAGGGCGTGGTAGAACTTTGTGTACTCTTCTTCCTCGACTTCAGAGGAGGGTCGGAGCCAGATGGCCTTGACGTCGTTAAGACGCTCCCAGTCCCAAACGGTCTTGGTCACTGTCTTGGTCTTTGGCTCGTCGTCTTCGCCTTCTTCGCCTTCTTCGTCTTCTTCGTCTTCTTCTTCGTCGTCATCTCCTTCGTCGGCATCGTCCGATGCCTCGGCATCGTCCTTCTCGACCGGGACTTCTTCGGAAACTTCCTTGGAGTTGTAGAGGTAGATGGGGAAGTTGATGAACTCGGAGTAGCGTTCGACGAGAGCTTGGAGCTTGCTTTCTTCCAAGTACTCCTGGGCGTCCTCCTTGAGGTAGATGTTGATCTCCACCCCGCGACCGAGCGACTCGCCCTTGTCTTCGGAGATGGCGAAGTTACCGTCGGCTTTAGACTGCCAGACCCACTGCTTGTCGTCGTCGTTATGCTTGGAGCGAACCTCGACGAAGTCGGCGACGAGGTAGACAGAGTAGAAACCGACACCGAACTGGCCGATGAGGGACATGTCCCCACCCTTGGCCATTTGATCGAGGAACGCGGACGTGCCAGACTTGGCGATGGTGCCCAGGTTGTTCATCAAATCAGCCTTGGTCATGCCGACGCCTCGGTCGCGAATCGTGAGAACCTTGCGTTCCTTGTCCGCCTTGATGCGAATGTCCAAGTTCGCGTTCTCCCCGCTTCCGAGCTGCTCCTTATCCGTCAATGACATGAAGCGAATCTTATCGAGCGCGTCCGAGCCGTTCGAGATGAGCTCGCGCAGGAAGATGTCCTTATTCGAGTACAGAGAGTTGATGATGATGAGTCGAGACACCTCGGCTTGGAACTCAAACTTCTCCGACCCTTCCGCGAAATCCGGCACCGCGTTCGCGGTGTCCACGACGTCATCCGAAGCGAGCGCTGCGCGCGCGAACACATCGCGATCGGCGTCAGTCGTTTCATCGTCGCGCCCGTCGCGCGGTTCGATCGTGTCCACGTTTTCGACACCGTTCATTCGCTCGCGATGGTGACATCATCGTCCGCGCCGCGCACCTCGTCCGAAACCCGCGAGGGCGATGCAGGAGAGCGCGAACGCGAACGCGCGAGCCCACGAGCTCGCGCGTCGTCGCGATTGCCGTCCGCGACCGGTGCGCATCGCTCGAGCGACGCGATCTGCGAGGCGTGGCGCCGCGCGCGTGGGCGTTTACGTCAGTGCTCGAATTTGATTGGCTCACGGACACCTAAACCGATCGCGCCATGCATTGTCACCGCCACCGTCCGCGGCGCGGCCTGCGAGGCGAACGGTGGACGTCGAGAGACGACGCGCGCGCGGACGAACGCGCGCGCATTCGCGAGGGAACACGTATTCGGTCCGTCGTATAGATACGGTGCCCGTCGAGCGCGCACGGGGCGTGAGCGAGTCGCGCGCGTCGGCGTCGCTCGAACGGCGCCGAAAGCGTCTCGTCGAGCTGGCGCGTAGACGTGACATCATGAGCTACAGGTGATGCCGGAGTGACGCGCGCGATCGTGCGCGAGACGATACATGATGTCGACGGCGCGATGGGCGACGAGACGCGCCGATGCGTCGACGACGACGAAATCGTGACGGACGTCGTCTTCGACGGTGGATACGTCGACGCCGAGCGCCTCGAGCGCGTCGCGCTGGTGAAGTGGAGCCCAGTGATCGTCGTGCGCGTACAAAGCGGCGAATCGCCCGGGAGCGTTGGCGCTCGCGATGAGCTCGCACTCGTCGATGGGTCGCACCAAGGCGACGAACTCTGTTCGACCCATGAAAACCATATTAATCAGGCTCTGCCATCGCAACCACGCGCCGGTGATCTCCGCGGCGACCGCGTCCATGTTTTTCGTCACGGTTCGTCTGAGCAACGCCGCGCGGACGAACGGTACCGCCTTCTTCAGGCCGTCTAGGGCGCCTCCGATGGCGTGCGCGAGGAAGTTCAATCTCGTCACGACGCCCAGCGCGCGCTGCAGCGCGCTCCGCCGGTTGACGTGTAAAAACGGCATCAAACCCACCACGCCGTCGATGCGATCGAATCCCAGCTCTTTCGCCGTGAACAACGCGAGATGCGCACCGATGGAGTGACCGACGACGACGCACTCGCGCCTGTCGTCCGAGCTCGCCCGCAGCGTCGCGTCCACGTAATCGCGCACGTGCGCCTTTTGCTCATCCAGCGTGAACCACTCGCGTCGTCCCGGTCTATCCCGCTCGGTGTGTCCCAGATATCCAACGACATCCACCGCGCGCGCGTCCAGTCGTTCGCTCAGGGACGACGCGAACGTCTCGTAAAACCTTGCCACGCCCGGATTCCCCGGCACCACGAACACGCGCGGTCCGCGTCCGAGTTCACGTTCGACGCGCACGACCTCGTACTCGCACGACGCGATCGTGACGTTCGATCGTCTCACCTCTGACGACTTCACCGCACGTTCGACGACGGACGACGACGACGCGTTCGACGACGACGACGCGCCGACCCGAGCATCCGCCGCGCGCGCGCGTCTCGGCGAGGCCAAGGATGCGCGCGCGACGCGAGACGCCGTCGCGCGCGTCGTCGTCATCGACGCGCACGCGACGCACGCGGAGGCGCGGTCGTGGACGGACGACGACGCCGGCGTCTGGCGCGCGGGTGCTCGCACTGTGATTGAATTAAAAGAGAAGACGGTTCGCTTTGCGAGCGACGCGCGCGCGCCCTAGGCGCTTCCGGACTTCCAAGGCTTGAGAACCGGGAGTAATATAGATATGAGGACGATGAGAAGGATTATCATGACGCAGCACGCCCACTTGCGCGTGCTCTTCTGGTACTCTCTCGCCTTTTTCAACTCGACGTGGCCCTGTTGGACGTAGACGACGGATTTCGCCACGTGGCTCTCGATCGAGTTGATCATCTCGCCCTGCGCCTCGACGAGAACGGACATGTCCAAAAAGATTTGATTGAGCTCGAGTAACTTTCTCTCGAGCTCACGAATGGCGTAGTGTCGATCTTGAATCTCGTTCACGGTGTCCAGAATTTGTCCTCTGCCTCGCTCGAGGAGCGCCGTTTGGAACATGGTCTCGCTCTCCCCCGTCTCGATGAGTCGGTCAATCTCTTCCTCCGGCGCCACCGAGCCCGTGACGGCGTAGTATCGTCGCTCGACGATCTCCTTGTACTCCACCCTCAATTGCTCTCGCACGTTTTGAAACTCTCCCAATTGTTCCTTCAGTTTCGTCTTGAGCGAAGACGCGAGCGCCGCGCGCGTGCGTTCCTCGCTCGACGACGGCGCAATCTTCCCACTCTTCACCGCCCGCGCGTTATCCTCGTCCAAGTTTTCCAATCGCAACTTGGCCTCTCGTGCCACTTTATTCACTCGCTCGATCGTCGCGTTCATCCGTTCCTGTCGCTCGCTCGCCTCCTCCGCCGTGGCGCTTCGTTTGCTCTCTTCGCGGTCCGCGTCCAGCTCGATCAGGGCATTTCTGATTTCTTTCAGGTTTTGTTTCACCGCTCGCACGTCGTCGAAGAACACGCGCATCAACTCGCTCGCGCCGTCGTCTTCGCCGGACGAGCCCGCGGTGTCGCGCTCGATCGCGCGCGCGGTCGACGAGGACGTCGTCGCGATTCGAACGTCATCCTCATCCCGTCCTCGCGGGTCTCTCGACGCGCTCTCGAACGGGTTGGGGCGAACGGTTCCCATGAGATCGTTCATGACGATCGTGCGCGCGCGTTCGAGACGTCGGGACGACCTCGGAGGCGCGGTGACGAGGGCGAAGGAATGAGGCGAAGGAGCGACGCGTTTCGACTCGCGGAGCGCCGTTCGCGTACACTTTACAAATCTCTCTCCGTTCTACTCGTCGTCGTCGTCGACATCCATGAACTCGGCGAAATCACCCAAGTCTTCTCTCTCCTCGACGTCGGTCGCCTTGGCGGTTTTGACCTCGAACGCGACGTCGGCGCGCGCGCCGTCGGCGACGTTGGTCGGCTCGCTCGCGGCGATGGCGGCGCGCGCCGCCGCCGCCGCCGCGGACGCGGCCGCCATCGCCTCCGCCTCGCGCTCGAGCTCGAGCGCGCGTTTGACGTCGCGTTCGTGCGGTGGACCGATGTCCCAGTTATCCGCCAACAGATTCATCTCCGTCGGGACGTGAATCCCGGGTCTGTTGCTCACCTTTGGAAGCGGCTTCGCGTTCACCCGCGACGCCAAGCCTCTGGACATCGCCGCGCTCGGTGGATCGATAAACGACCGCATCAACACCGCTTTCACGCCAACCTTGACGTCGTCCACCGTCAAGACGTCTCGCGCGCTCGCGGGGCGTCCCAGCGCGTGCGATCGCGCCGCCGCCGCTTCGACCAACACCTCGCTCGTCGCCCGATGCGCGAACTCCATCCCCTGCGCGATCACGCGCTTCTCGCAATCGCGCACCCCCATGTCTCGCAGTATGGCCTCGATCGTCACCGCGTCTCGAGGGATCGTCCCGTCGTCGGCGTCGTCGTCGGCGACATTCGTCGTTCGCACCGCCGTGGCCTCGAGCGCGCGCACGAGGGATGCGGGCTCGTCCGTCCCGTGCTCGACCTCGCGTTCGTCCTCGGCGTCGACGTCCGCGGCGTCCATGGTGCGAGACGTCGCGCGAGGCGTCGTCTCGCGATCGATGGCGCGTCGAGTGATTTTATTTTTTTAACGAAGACGTCGCGATGACGCACGTCGCCGTGACGCGTCACACGTCGTCACACCGCGACGACGACGACGCGCGCGCGATGGGGGATCAAGCGCGCGCGCGCGCCTCGCACGTCCTCATCAAACACCGCGAATCGCGGAATCCAACGAGCAGACTCGACGCGAGCGGTGACATCATCCGGGGACGAACGAAGAGCGCGGCGATCGAGGAGTTGTTGGCGCACAGAGAACACATCGCGAGCGGACGGTGCGCGTTCGAGGACGTGGCGACGCGCGTGAGCGATTGTTCGAGCGGCAAGGTGCGTGATGGAGCCGATGGAGACGCGGGGGGGACGACGAGCGGGGCGCGACGCGAAACGCGGCGACGGATGACTAACGACGACGCGCGGCGATTCGACAACCAGCGGGGAGGTGATTTAGGCGAGTTCGGGCGCGGGCAGATGCAGAAACCGTTCGAGGACGCGACGTTCGCTCTGGCGGTCGGGGAGATGAGCGGGGTGGTGGACACGGATTCGGGCGTGCACGTAATCTTACGCACCGGCTGAAGACGCCGCGCGCGACGAAATAATGAGAATACGGTACCGGTACTCTTGAATAACACGACGACGACGACGACGACGACGACGACGACGACGACGACGACGACGACGACGACACGTTTAGATTCACATCATGAGAGCGAACGAGGCGAGGAGGGCGACGACGAGCGTCGTCGCTCTTCCGGCGGCGCTCTTCGCGTCGCACGCCGTGTGCGTCGCGCCCGCCATGAACATGGAGCCCGGCATCGCGTGCGACCCGGCGGGTTCGCAGTTCATCGCCACGCTCTGCTGCGTCGCGTCCGCCGCCGTCATTTTCATCACGTTCGAGGTATTGTAACACGTGAAATTTCCAAAGATCGCCTTCGCCCCCGTCGCGTTCGCGCACTCCGCGTCGCACTTGGCGCTCGCGCACCCCTCGTACGTCGAGTCCGAGGATCCGCACGCGTTGCTCAGGACGTACCCCGCGCCGCATCCCGTGCTTCCACCCGCGCCACCGACGCACGTCGCCGTGCACGCGTACTCCCCCGCGAGCGCGGTCGAGGCGAGCGCGGCGAGGACGAGGACGACCGTCGTCATCGGGCGCGGCATGGAAAACCCGCGTGTG
This sequence comes from Ostreococcus tauri, assembly GCF_000214015.3. Classification (NCBI taxonomy): domain Eukaryota; kingdom Viridiplantae; phylum Chlorophyta; class Mamiellophyceae; order Mamiellales; family Bathycoccaceae; genus Ostreococcus; species Ostreococcus tauri. Next base: position 18,311 of record NC_014442.2, read on the forward strand.
CGAATCATCGTCCGTCGCCGTCTCCGTCCCGCGCGCCCGCGTCTCGCGCGCTCGTGAGATCGATCGCGGGTAAATACGCGCGCGCGCGTCCGTCGCGCCCGTCGCGCGCGCGTGTGCGGCGGCGCGACGACGGGGGCGACGCGGGGGCGCGGACGGCGGTCGGGATATCGGGTATTTTAGGGTGGATCACGTTTTAGGGTTTAGGGTTTTGCGCGCGTCGCGGGACGCCATCGACGACGACGACGACGACGACGACGACGGCGACGACGACGACGACGGGCGACGGGAGACGACCGCGGGCGCGCGGTGCGCGAGGGAATCGAACGGCGCTCGGGAGACGCGCGACGGCACACTTGGTGAAGCGCGGACGAGGGAATGACGCCCGAGCGATGCGAGGCGGAGCTTCGATCGATGGCGACGAAGACGAGCCCGATCGTGCGGTTCATGATTGAAAAGATGCGCGAGGCGGGATGCGCGATCGATGCGAGGTTTTTTCGCGTCGAGCGGTGCGAGGACGCGGTGGTTGGGGGATTCCGACCGCCGGACGGGGTGGTCATGTGTCACAATCAGATTCACGACAGAACGACCATGGAGAACATGTTGGCGCACGAGTTGATACACGCGTACGATCAGTGTCGAGCGGGGAAGAAGATGAATTGGTTGGACGTGAAACAACACGCGTGCTCGGAGGTGCGGGCGGCGAATCTGAGTGGGGATTGTCACTACGTGAACGAGTTGATGCGCGGGCGCGTCTTGTTCAACGTCGGGGGGCATCATCAAAAGTGCGTGCGCAGACGAGCAGAGCTGTCGGTGGCGATGAACCCGAACTGTAAGAGCGCGCAGCACGCGAAAGAGGCGGTGGACGAGGTGTTCGAGCGGTGTTTTAACGATACGGCGCCGTACGATGACATTCCGTAGACGTATCGAGGGAGACTGTAAACTTGTAAACAGATTTAGTTCTTAGTGTTGACACTCGGAAAACTACGCTAATGAATCTCGATATCCGACGTTCGACGCGTGACACGAGATCCGCCATCATGTTGCAACTCGCTCCACGCGTTTACTTCATCAGTTCTTGCGCGAAGAGGACGCCAAACTTGCCGAATCGAACGGCGACGTCGAGGACGCCGCCGACGGTTGGCATCTCAAAGCGCACCGGGGTCTCGCGCGACGCCGTGCCCTCGTAGAACGAGCCCTCACTCGTGCGTTCCGGCAAACCCGGGCCAAACGCCGGGTGTTCGAGCAACGCCGCGAGGAGCTGCGTCCCTCGAAGCGCGTTCGTGAGCGGCATGTGTCCCTGCGCCGCGTCCGCGCGCCATTGAAATTCTTGCGGAAACTTCCTGTAATCTCCGTTTTCACCCGTCGTCCAGTCAATCTTCTTGAAGAACTTCGCCCACTGTCTCTTCTGTCCGATCCAAATCTTCCGCTGCACGCTGAAACCGAATCTTCCGTTACTGTAGTACTTCCAAAGCGCGTCGATGGTGCGCAAATCCGTCACCGGCATGTTATCCACCTCGGTGAAGTACACCCACTCGCGATCCTCCGCCTCTTCGCCCGCCAAGACGCACATCAACCGCCGGTGTTCGTCATCAGCTTTTTCCCACTCCCCCGCCTCGAGCAAGGCTCTGAACGGTTCGTAATCCACGCCAATCTGCTCGCGCGCCGCGTCTCGCGTCTCGTCAGTCTGAGTGGATAGGGTCGCGCGCCTCGCCTCCGCGCCTGCATCGCCGACCCCCGCGCGCCCTCTCGAACGACGCCGAGGCGCGGTGCGCGCGAGACATCCATGCGGTACATCTCCGGCGCTCTACATCCCTCCCGTCCGTCGCGTCGTCGCGCACGCTCGGGTACGACGCGTTTCGATCGCACCTCGGACGCGAGCTCGGGCGGGGCGGGTTTTCCATCCTCCGTCGTCGCCGTCGACGACGTCCCGCTCGTCGCGGACGATCGCGCGGGGTGGGAAGATCGTCTACGACCGACGCGCGCGCGGGCCGAGCGCGGTGACGCGCGAGCGACCGCGGCGGGGACGCGAAGGGAGACGGACATGGGATGGGATATCCGACGATTCGCGGCGAGGCGAGCACTGCGGCGCGGCGAAGACGCGTCGAAGGCGAAGGACGCGAACGAGGGAGCGATGGAGACGGTTTTTTGAATGACAACGCGTCAGAGGAAAACTTCCGGTCTCGAAGCTTCCTCAAAGGCGTGGTAGGCGTCGTAGACGACCTCGTATCGGCTAAACGTCGGGTGGTCGCGCACGCGGTCGTTTCGCAAGAGCCACAAGAGATGCGACGTGGCGACGACGCACATCGACCCGAGGATCCAATCGAGATTTTCTAACGCAAAATATTGCGTAATGCTCACGTCGTATCGTAAAGATATCACGATGTACGCGATGGAGGTGGCGTAGGAGACGATGACGACCAACCAAGCCGCGGCTTCGACGCGAATCTTCTTCGTGAGCAGGAGCGCGCACGCCAACACTCGCGATCCATCCATCGGGTAGCACGGCAGAAAGTGCCAACACAAGAACATCGCGTTTAAACCAGCCATCCAACGCGAGAACTCCGCTATGATGCCGGGAGTCACCTTTGAGAGTACATACCAGGCGACTAACATCGGCGCGTGCGAGAGCGGACCGGCGAGCGTCACCACCAACTCCTGCGACAGCGTCAGACCGTCTAGGTGCAAGAAGGCGAGCGCGCCGAACGGCCACAGCAAAATACCCTTATCCTCATCCACGCGTCCTCCGAAGCGTTTACACATCACCACGTGCGCGAGCTCGTGCGCGAGCATCGTCCCGTATCCGCACGTGAACATGACGCTCAGGAACAAGAACCAAATCATCGACGTCAGGATAAACCGCGCGATCGTCAATTCAAACACCGCGGCGCTGATCAAGATCAACAACGTGTAAATCAACATCCACAGGTACAGCGTCCACGTCGAGACGAACACGTTCACATCGCCCACGGTGAACCAAAACTTTGGCGCCAACCACCTCTCGTACGCGTCCTCGCGCGCGAAACTCCCCTCGACCTCATCCTCTCCGTCCCCACCGTCTCCTCGCTCGACGTCCGATGCGCTCCCCGCGTCATCTCGCATTCGTAACGCCACGACATCATCCATCGCGAGCTCTAATCCATCCTCCACGATCGGCGTCACCGCGACGTGTGCGTTCGACGCCTCCGCTCGCTCGTCGTCTCCGAGATCTTTCATCGACGACGACGACGACGCGTTCGACCGCCCGTGCGCGCCGTCACCGAGCAACGACCGCGCGGCATTCTCTTCCCCGTCCTCGCCTACGTCGTGCATCCCGCGCGACGTCGCGTCGACCTCTATCGACCGCGAAGCGTCGACCGCTGCGCGACGTCGATGCGAACACGCGACGACGCGTTCGACCCCGCACACGCGCGCGCTCGACGGACGCGCGGACGACGGCGATGCGCGCGCGGTTCGAGGAAAAAATCACCCATCGAACGGTGGCGGCGCTGCGCGCGCGCGGGCACGCCGTGATCGATGATTTCTTGCTCGACGTCGACGCGAATGCGTTTCGCGACGAGCTCGAACGGTTGTCGATGTCACGGGACGAGGCGAACGGGCGTCGATACGTGCGATCGAATCGGACGCAGTTCGGTGATCGAGGGAGGCATTCGAAGCCGAACGTGTACGAGTGCGACATGCACGACGAGGAGACGGTGGGGGAGACGCGCGGGTCGGAGGCGTACGCGACGACGTGGCGGTTCTTCGACGCGACGGCGAGCGGGATGGCGAACGCGTTCGTGCGCGTGGCGCCAGAGATGCGATTACGAACGGGAAACTTGTCGAGGACGGTGAAGTTGCAGGTGAACGAGGGGGGCGGGGCGTGCTTTCCGTGGCACTTTGATAATCCGTCGGCGCCGTCGAACCGGGCGCTGACGTGCATACTGTATTTGAACCCCGAGTGGAAGCGAGGTGACGGCGGGGAGATTCGGTTTCAACCGTTTTGTGGCGTCGCGACGACGGTGGCGCCGAGACACAATAGATTGGTGATATTTTGGAGCGATCGAACGCTTCATCGAGTGATGCCGTTTCACGGAACGCGCCGGTACGCGGTGACGGTGTGGCTCGACGGCGATTTCGTCGACGAACGAACGGGCGTATCGACGAACGTGTGCGAGCTCAATCTCTCGACTCGAGAGGCGTTGGATGACATCGCAGCGACGGCGAAAAAATTGGCCGCTAGCAACATCCAGCGCGCGCTTTCGCGCGCCGTGTATGCGGATGAATACGAGGCGTCGCTCGTGGAGTGCATGGGGAACGCGCCGGGGGCGATGGAGATGCTCGAATCGCACTACGAGCACTGCAGAGAGGTGAAGAAAAACAAAGCTTTAAAGGCTCTCGTGGATGCACTGCGCGAATATCGTCGTGAGGTCGAGGCGAACGGTCTCGAGGTGAACGTTCCGTAACGTCGTCTCGCGAGACGACGGTCGCGTAGCGAGAACACTTAGTGTCGTGTAGGAATCTAGAAATCTTAGTCTTCGTCGTGCGCGTGGTGGCTCAATCCATCAATCGATAATGACAATCGCAAGCGCTAGTCGGGCGAATAATGTTGTTGAATGTTGAAATAAGGGTACGGAGACGACGTCGCTCGTCAGTACGTAATCGTCTTGGAGACGTCGAAGAAGTGCTTGACCGCCTCTTCGGGAGTTCCCACGAGCACGCCGTGACCGAGGTTGAGGACGTGTCCGGTCGGGCCCGCCTTGCGGCACACGTCCCGAACGGCCTTTTCGATCGCGTCGTCCCCGGCGAAGAGAACTACCGGATCGACGTTGCCCTGCACCGCCTTGTCGCCGACGCGGCGTCTACCGTCCTCCATGTCGATCGTCCAGTCCAAACCGATGGTGTCCACCGGGAGAGTCGCCATGCGCTCCAACAGTCCGCCCGAACCGTTGGCGTAGAGCGTGATCGGCACTCCTGGGTGCGTTTGCTTCACCTTGTTCACGACGCGCTCGATGTACGGCTTGCTCCACTCCTCCCACATGTGCGGCGGCAGTTGCCCCCCCCACGAGTCGAAAATTTGAATAACCTGCGCCCCCGCGTCGATTTGAAATCCAATGTACACCGCCAACGCGTCCGCGACGTGCGACAACAGCGTGCGCAGGACATCCGGAGCGGTGAAGCACATGGACTTGATGGTTTTGTACGTGCTCGTCGACTTCCCCTCGACGATGTACGTGCACAGCGTCCACGGCGCGCCGACGAACCCGAGAACAGCCGCTTCGTCTCCGACCTCTTGTCTCAAAATCTTCAGCGCGTCGGCGACGAACTCCACCTTGGACAGATCGACCTCGCGAAGCATCTTCAAATCCTCCTCGGTCGTAATCGTCTTCTCCAGCATCGGTCCTTTGTAGTCGTCAATCTCGAAATCGATCCCGAACGCCGGAAACGGGGTCAATATATCGCTAAACAAAATCACTCCATCCGGTTTAAACGCCCGAAACGGCTGCATCGTGATCTCGACGATCAAATCCGTGGTCTCGCTCCGCTCCCGAAAGCTCGGGTGCTTCGCCGCGAGGTCGCGATACTCCTTCATGTATCTCCCCGCTTGTCGCATCATCCACGCCGGCGCTCGCTCGACTTTTTCCCCTCGCGCCGCGCGCACCATCAGCGCGTCTTGAGAGCCATCCGCGCGCGCGATCACGCGTCGAGACGATCGTTGCGCGGTCGACGACGGCGACGATCGACGCATTCGCAGCGATCGTCGCTCGCGCGCGTTCGCCGACGCACGCGCGAGCGACGACGCCGCCATCGCGGTCGAGCGCGTGACGTGACGCGTGCGCGTTCTCGAGGACGTCGCGCGCGCGTTCGCGATCGCGCGCCGGGCACTGCGGGTGACGCTCGAATCAATCATCAACGATGACTCTTTATCCGTCGGGCGCGCGGATAAAACGAACGCGCGCGCGACGGACGGGCGACGGGCGACGAGCGACGACGCGTCGTGTTCGGTCGACCGGACGAAAGGGATGAGACATTTTAAATACGCGATAAAGAATCAGCCGATGGCGCGAACGGCGTGCGCCTGGTGCACGACGACGCGCCAGACGCCGTCTTCGGAGCGCTCGAAGACGTTCACGGCGGTGAGTCTGGCGCCGACGCCTATTTTTTCCACGCACGTCACCACGCCCCAGCCCTCGCCGGCGTGCGCCCTGACGTCCACGCACGTGACGTCGATGCCCTGAGACTCGGGAACGCCGGCGAAGATGATATCCCAGCTCGCCATGACGTCTCGCTTCCCGCACGCGACGGATTGTCCCGGGTGCGCGCACTGCGCGTGCGACCCATCCGTCCAGACCGCGTCCATCGCGTCTCTGTTCGCCAATCGAAACGCTCGATAAAACCGTTCATTCGCCTCCGTCACCGCTCGCAGTGCGTCGTCCGAGATGGACCGCATGACGTCTCGAATCGTCGCCGCGTCTTCGTATCGCTCTTCTCGCACCGCCGTCGCGAGCGCGCGCTCGTACTCCGCCAGCGTCGGCGCGACGCCGCCGTCGTCCACGTATGCCATCCCTCGTCCCGATCCACCCGCGCGCGCGCCCTCGTTCGCGCGCGTCGACGCGTCGGCGTCGCCATCATCATCATCATCGTCGTCATCATCGTCCCCGCGCGCCCGCGCCCACGCCGCGCGCCCGCGTCGCGCGCGAACGCCCGCCCGCGGTCGAGCTCGCGAATTCGCCGTCGTCGTCCGCGTCAACGTCACGGGCGCCGTCGCCATCGCGCGCGAGCGACGCGTCGACGAATGCCGCGTGACGCACATCGTCGCGCACTTCATGACGCGTCTCCACCTCGCGCGCGCGTCGTCCACCCCGCGCGCGCGCCCGGGTGGAAGAACGCGCGAACGCGGACCCCGGACGGGGGCGTCGCGCGCCCGCGTGCGCGTCGCGCGCGCGCGCGCGGTGGATGACGATGACGATGCGATGGGAGACGCCGATGCCGAGGCACGGCGACGCCGACGCGTTCGGCGCCCCGCGGACTCCACCGATGCGATCGCGTCCTTCGTCACGCGCAGGTTCGGCCTCGGCGGTGGGCTCGCGTGGCTCGGCGTCCTCGCGTTCGGCGTCGCGAGCGAGCAGGTGAAGACGCGACGGGAGACGCGCGAGGCGTTGGAGAACACGCGGGAGGTGGCGACGGAGGCGCGACGGCTCGTGGAGGTTGGAAATGGGGTGACGTACGTTGAGCTCACGGTGGGGGGGGGTGAGCTGGTGCGCGAGCGGTTTCTCGTCGCGGCGCGCGTCAAGGCGACGACGGCGCGCGGCGGGACGGCGTTCGACACGGATGCGGTCGGACGCGAGATCGTGTGGTCGTTCGGTGGGAAGCTCGGGCCGCCGATGTGTCGGGGGTTGGAGGAGGGGGTGCGAGGGATGCGACAGGGGGGGCGGCGCGTCGTGCGCGTGCCGGCGGCGGCGGCGTTCGGCGCCGAGGGCGCGACGTTCCCGAGAGGCGGCGTCGTGGCGCCGAACAAGGACGTCGAATTCGACATCACGCTCACGCGCGTTTCCATCGCACCGAGTTGAGCGTCGAACAGCGTCGAGGGAGAACGCGATCGCGTCGTCGCTAGGAATGAATCAATCGTCTTGAATAAATTAAACGGCGCCATCGCGAAACGATACTCGTCGCGAAACGATACTCGTCGCGAAACGACGCCCGTGGTCAACGCGCGCGAGCTCAGATATCGTTCGAACCCGATCCCTTGGCCACCAAAGCCTCGCCCTCGAACGTCAATCCCGCGTATCCGTTCTCCATGAACGCCCGGATGTTCGCGTGCGAGTCCCCGTCCGGCGCGTTCGCGACGTCTTCGTAATGTTCGCAGAACAACCGCACCGCCGCCTTTTCGCTCAATCCACACATTTTCGCGAAATAAAACGTCTTACACGATCCGTTATTCGTTCCCGCCGCGTTTCTCGTCTCCCTCGACGTCCCCACCCCGCTCGCGTACGCCGTGGGGACGAAGTCGAAGCACTCGTCAATCTTTCCCATGACCTCGTTGAACGCCACCCCGCTCAGGCCGAACTCCTGTTCGGCGAGCTCGCGCACGGCCTCGATCACGGCATCCGCCCCGGGGTTCGCCCGCGTCCGCTCGTACGCCGCGCGCATCTCTCGCATCGTCGACGCGTCGTCCGAGCCCGCGCGCGCGCGCGTCGACCGCGCGCGCGAATCGATCGTTTTCCCCCGCCTCGCCCGCGTCTCGCTCGCAACGGCGACGCGCGCGCGGGCGACGGACGTGGACGTTTCCATCGCGCGCATCGCTCGGCACGGGCGAGGGTGCGCGCGCGCGCGCGTGTGCGGGGACGCCCGCGAATGGCATCGTCGCGGCATCGCGCGACGCATGGAATCGATCGCGCATCGACGCGCGGCGCTCGACCGAGCGACGACCGCGGCGTCGCGCGCGGGCGATCGATGGGTGGTAAATTCACGTCGCGGTCGGAGGAGGGGTGAGGCGCGCTCGTGCGTCGCGCGCGCGACGAATCGTCCGAGCGATGGTGATGCGGTTGGCGATGCGTCGACGCGGGCGAGCGAGTCGAAATCATCAACCGTCGACGACGCCGCGACGGCGCCGGCGTGGCGACGCGCGAACTCGCGAGCGAATCAGAAACCTATTTGGGAGACGGACATCGAGGCCGAGTTCGAGCGCGTGGAGCGGTTGAAGAGGGAGCGAGAGGAGTCGAGGCGGGCGAACGCGAGCGGGGGGGTCGGCCTGAGCCGAGCGCGCATGTTGGACGACATGTCGTTGGATCTCAGCGCGGCGTTGCGGTCGAAGAAACGTGAGGGGGAGGAGGCGGAGGTGAAGGAGCCAAAGGCGCTGACGGATGGGACGCCGTCCATGTTTACGTCGTCCACGGTGAATCCGGCGTTGAAGTACGTCGATAAGGATGGACGGGTCAAGGGCGAGCCCACGGCGTTGGATCTGGCGACGACGAACAAGGCGGCCAGTAAGTATAACTTGGCTGGGTGGAACTACGCCCCGACGCGGGCGGAAAAGGGTCGGTGGCAGAGAGAGTGGGAGAAGGCGGAGCGCGCCAAGGCGGCGCGCACTCCGGGATATCGACCGGCGAGCAGTCTGTCGATTAAATCAAAGATCAAGGACGCGACCTTCATGCCGGTGAAAGCGTTCGCAGATTTGACGGATGAAGAGAAAGCTGCGCGCCGCGCCGCGGATGCGGCCAAGTACGCGAAGATCAAGGAGGATTTATTGCTCACGACGGCGGGCATGGCGGGGAGCGGAGCCATCGCGGCGTTCGCCGTCGGCGGTAACAACATGGGTTATTCCTGGCTTCTCGGCGCTGCGGGGGCGATTTTATACGTTAGACTTCTCAGCGGCAAGGCGGAGAGCGAACAAGCGGGTCAGGGTGGGCCGCCGTCCATCTTAGTGCCGGTCATCCTCTTCATGGCTCTCAACCGATGGAACGCCTTCTTCTCCGCCGACGTCGGGGTCACGCTGACACCGATCCCGATGCTCCTCGCGTTCTTCACGTACAAGCCAGCGAGTATTTTACAAGCGCTCAAGGACGTCATCGAAAATCCCGAAGACGCCGAGACCGAGGCGTGAGCGTCCTTTGATTGAAGTCAATTTAACGCTCGAGCGAGCGAACGAACGACGCGCGTCGCCCGGTCGACGCAATGCAATACCAAGCCACGCGAACTCAATGCATCGCACGCGCATCACGTTCACCGCGCAAAGCAATGCTCCCGACGCGTTCATTTCGAACATTCAATCGGGTTCGGCGGGCGCCTCGACGGGTGCCCGCTCAGCCGTCGGCGCGCCCGACAACCTCACAGCGCATCGCTCAGCGCGACAGCGTCGTCGATCGCATGCGTGGCACATCGTGAGGTGAGTAAGAGACCGCTCTCCGCTGCGACGTCTTCGAATCACCGCGCGCGGAGCGAATCGCGCGCGGAGCGAGCGAACATGTTCGACACAAAGCGAAACCGTGACGTCGACGTCGAGTCGGTGAACGCGTCGTCTCCGTCCACGTCGCGCCCGTCCTGGGTGCGACGAGAGCTGAAAATCGTCGGACGAATTGTCCCACCGATCGTGGCGCAGTACGGAAGCCAACAGCTCGTGATGGCGACGCAGTTGATTTATTGCGGGAACGTCTCGCGCCGAGCGTTGACGACGATGACGGTGGCGTCGACGCTGTGGAATATGGTGTGGATGCCGATCACCGGAGCCGGGACGGCGATGGATGCGCTCGGGAGTCAGGCGCACGGGATGCAAGACGCGCGGGCGGTGAAGAGCTGGGCCATGTTGACGACGTTTTCGCTTCTGGCTTGGTGCGTTCCGGCGACCGCGTTCTTGGCGGGATCGGAGAGCGTATCGAAGACCTTCTTCCACGCCAAGAGCGAGGATGCGGTGGAGATTCGGAACTGCGCGCTGATAATGGCCTTGGGTCTGTGGCCGCTCGCGGTGACGCTCGGGCTGCAGAAGTACGCGAGCGTGCAAAACAAAGTCTGGGCCGTGGGCGCGACGAGCATACTCACGTTATTCGCCAACGTCGCATTTCACGAGGCGTTCGTGCGGAGCGCCGGCGGCGGGGTGATTGGATCTTCGTGGGCGATGGTATGTTCGCGATGCGTGAACTTGGTATCCATTTTGATTTGGATCGGCGTCGACGAAACGTGGTGGAGAGGGGGCGCGTTGGAGGAGCATCGCGCGGCGTTCGCGGCAATCACGAAAAAAATGACCCAACGCGTGGCGCAACTGAGCTCGAGCGGCGTTCTCATGGTTTTCGGCGAGGCGTTTGCGTTCGAACTCACGGTTGTTCTCGCGAGTCGTCTGGGCGAAGTCTCCCTCGGGGCGCACATGGTCATGCTCAACATCGCGACGTTTACGTTCATGTGCGGACCGATGGCGTTCGGAACGTCGGCGTCGATTCGCGTCGGGAACTTGCTCGGCGCCGGTGACCCGTGGTTGGCGAAACGCTCGGCCTGGCTCGTGATCGCCATGTCGATGACGTTCATGTTGTGTTGCGCCGTTACTATTATAACCGCCGCGAAGGAAATCGCAAAGCTATACACCGGGGGCGACGCGGACATTACGCGCGAGCTCATGCTCATCGCCCCATTCGGCGCCATGTTTCAAATATGCGACGGTTTGCTCGGCGCGTGCAACGGCGTCTTGCGAGCGTGCGGGAAGCTCGCGCTCATCGCGAAGAGCAACTTGGTGTCGCTCTGGACGTTCGGCGTCTTGTCCGCCTTTCTCTTCACCTACGTCGGCGACGCCGGCGTGCGCGGTCTGTGGTGGGGTCTCGCCATCGGCGTCATCTCCGCCGGATCGTTTCTCGCAATTTTGGTCGTGCGTTTAGACTGGACGCTCGAATCCGAAAAGGCGAAGACGGCGGCGACCAACGTCGTTCGCGACGACCCCGACGACTCCGTCGCTCCCGATCACGCCGACTCCGTCGCCGAGCTCACGTAGTCACGCACGCATCACGCACGCACTTCCCCGACCCGTAGCGTAGATCTTATGAAACCCCGACGTTCCGTCGTCTCGCGCTACGACGACGTCCCGTCGAACGGCGGCAATCCGTTCGACCACAGAAACCCCCCGAACAGCACCGCCAACCCGATCGCGCTCCGCGTCACCAGCTTCATCGTCGGCGTCATCACGTCTCGCGTCGTCGCGTCGAACGCGTCCGCGCGCACCGGTTCCGTGACCATCCCGGCGTAATACCTCGCGTCGTACTTCCCCCCGCCCGTCTCCTTCCCGCGTCCATTCGCGTTCGCACTCGCCGTCGTCTCCGCCGCCGTCTCGTCCGAGCTCGCGCCCGGCGCGATCGCGCGTCGGGCCGTCGTCGCCGTCGTCGTCCACGCCGCGCGCGCGGCGCCCCGACCCCCAATCGTCCTCGGCATCGACGTCGTCCTCGGCATCGACGTCGTCATCGGCATCGTCCGTCGCCGCGCGACGATCTCGACGACGCGTCGTCCGCGCGCGCCCCCCTCGGCGGCGTCGACCAGTCCGCGCGTCCGGCGCCGCGCGTCCCGTCCACGGTCCACCCGTCCCCGCCGCGTTCCGCGGTCACCCGCGTCGGCGTCCTCGGCGCCGCGTCCTCGGAACCCGCGACCGAGAGGGGGTTCGCGGGGTTTTTTGGAAAAAAGATCGTGCTTTCACCCGACCGAGAGGGGTTCGCGGGGTTTTTTGGAAAAAAGATCGTGCTTTCACCCGACCGAGGGCGGGGTTTCGCGGGGTTCTTTGGAAAAAAGATCGTGCTTTCACCCGACCGAGAGGGGTTCGCGGGGTTTTTTGGAAAAACCTACGCGCGTTGCTGGGCGTCGCGCGCGTCGACGACGCGACAGAGCCGCGCGCGCGTTCGAGCGAGCGGTGAGACGAAGAATATGAAAAGTGTATCGCGCGCGTCCGGCGCCCCGCGCGACGCGGGCGCGACGTACGAAGGACGCGCGCGACGCCGGGGTGGATCACACGCGATCTGCGCGATCGTCGCGATCGTCGCGTGCGCGCTCGCGCTCGGCGCCGAACGCGCGAACGCCGCGGACGGTGTTTTTACGGATAAAACCAACCTTACATCCGCTCTCGATTCTTGCAGCGGGGACTTCACCACGTGCACGCACGGGGCGACAAACGTCTCGATCGCGAACTGGGACGTGAGCGCGGTGACCGACATGTCGAGCTTGTTCTCGCAGAAAAGTTCGTTCAACGCGAACATCTCCGCCTGGAACACCGCGAGCGTGGCAAGCATGAATTACATGTTCTACAATGCGGCGGCGTTCAACCAAGACATCTCCGCCTGGAACACCGCGAAAGTGACAACCATGGAAGGGATGTTCAAGGGTGCGGCGGCGTTCAATCAAGACATCTCCGCCTGGAACACCACGAAAGTGACACGCGTGGAGGAGATGTTCTCCAATGCGGCGGCGTTCGACCAAAACATCTCCGCCTGGAACACCGCGAAAGTGACAAGCATGAGTTACATGTTCTCCAATGCGGCGGCGTTCAACCAAGACATCGCCGCTTGGAACACCACGAGCGTGACAAGCATGGTCTCGATGTTCTCCAATGCGGCGGCGTTCAACCAGAACATCTCCGCCTGGAACACCGCGAGCGTGGCAAGCATGAATTACATGTTCTCCAATGCGGCGGCGTTCAACCAGAACATCTCCGCCTGGAACATCGCGAGCGTGGCAAGCATGAGTTACATGTTCTCCAATGCGGCGGCGTTCAACCAAAACATCTCCGCCTGGAACACCGCGAAAGTGACAAGCATGAGTTACATGTTCTCCAATGCGGCGGCGTTCAACCAAGACATCTCCGCCTGGAACACCGCGAAAGTGACAAGCATGAGTTACATGTTCTCCAATGCGACGGCGTTCAACCAAGACATTTCCGCCTGGAACACCACGAAAGTGACAAGCATGAGTTACATGTTCTCCAATGCGGCGGCGTTCAACCAAGACATCACGGGTTGGAACACCGCGAGCGTGACAAACATGGCCTCGATGTTTTCCAATGCGACGGCGTTCAACCAAAACATCTCCGCCTGGAACACCGCGAGCGCGAACACCATGGAAGGGATGTTCTTCAATGCGTTTGCGTTCAACCAACGCATCTCCGCCTGGAACACCGCGAGCGTGACAAACATGGAAGGGATGTTCTCCAATGCGGCGGCGTTCAACCAAAGCATCTCCGCCTGGAACACCGCGAGCGTGACAAACATGTATTCGATGTTCTCCAATGCGGCGGCGTTCAACCAAGACATCTCTGCATGGAACACCGCGAAAGTGACAAACATGACAGGGATGTTCTTCATGACGGTGGCGTTCAATCAAGACATCTCCGCCTGGAACACCGCGAAAGTGACAAACATGATGTACATGTTCTCCTATACTTTGTCGTTCAACGCGAACATCTCCGCCTGGAACACCGCGAGCGTGATGGACATGGAATGGATGTTCTCCGGTGCGGCGGCGTTCAACCAAGACATCTCCGCCTGGAACACCACGAGCGTGACAAGCATGAGTTACATGTTCGCCAATGCGGCGGCGTTCAACCAAGACATCTCCGCCTGGAACACCGCGAGCGTGACAAACATGGGTACGATGTTCTACGCAGCGGCGGCGTTCAACCAAGACATCTCCGCCTGGAACACCGCGAGCGTGACAAACATGGCGGAGATGTTCTCCGATACGGCGGCGTTCAACCAAAACATCTCCGCCTGGAACACCGCGAGCGTGACAAACATGATGTACATGTTCTACAATGCGGCGGCGTTCAACCAAGACATCTCCGCCTGGAACACCGCGAGCGTGACAAACATGGAAGGGATGTTCTTCAATGCGGCGGCGTTCAACCAAGACATCTCCGCCTGGAACACCGCGAGCGTGACAAACATGGTCGTGATGTTCTCCAATGCGGCGGCGTTCAACCAAGACATCACGGGTTGGAACTCATCCAGTCTCTCATTATCCACCGACATGTTCAAGGGCGCGACGGCGTGGCTCGTTCGCTACGTGAAGTCAAACAGCAGCGATACCTCGTTCGACGGTCCCACGAGCACCTGGCGCTGGATGTTTTGGACTAAAACAGACCTTTCATCCGCTCTCAATGCTTGCAGCGGGAACTTCACCACGTGCACACACGGCGCGACAAACGTCTCGATCGCGAACTGGGACGTGAGCGCGGTGACCGACATGTCGAGGTTGTTCAAGGACAAAAGTTCGTTCAACGCGAACATCTCCGCCTGGAACACCGCGAGCGTGACAAACATGGCGGAGATGTTCTCCAATGCGGCGGCGTTCAACCAAAACATCTCCGCGTGGAACATCGCGAGCGTGAAACTCATGGGCTCGATGTTCTCCGATGCGGCGGCGTTCAACCAAGACATCTCCGCCTGGAACACCGCGAAAGTGACATACATGGATTCGATGTTCTACAATGCGACGGAGTTCAACCAAGACATCGCCGCCTGGAACACCACGAGCGTGGCAAACATGGCGGAGATGTTCTCCAATGCGGCGGCGTTCAACCAAAACATCTCCGCGTGGAACACCGCGAGCGTGATGGACATGGAAGGGATGTTCTCCAATGCGACGGCGTTCAACCAAAACATCGCCGCCTGGAACACCGCGAAAGTGACAAACATGGTCTCGATGTTCTACAATGCGACGGCGTTCAACGCGAACATCTCCGCCTGGAACACCACGAAAGTGACAAACATGGTCTCGATGTTCTCCAATGCGGCGGCGTTTAACCAAAGCATCTCCGCCTGGAACACCGCGAGCGTGACAAACATGGCGGAGATGTTCTATCGAGCGGCGACTTTCAACCAAGAAATCTATGCCTGGAACACCGCGAGCGTGACAAGCATGGAAGGGATGTTCTCCAATACGGCGGCGTTCAACCAAGACATCTCCGCCTGGAACGCCACGAGCGTGACAAACATGGAAGGGATGTTCTCCAATTCGACGGCGTTTAACCAAGACATCTCCAACTGGAACACCGCGAGCGTGACAAACATGGCCTCGATGTTTTCCAATGCGACGGCGTTCAACCAAGACATCTCCGCCTGGAACACCGCGAGCGTGACATACATGGATTCGATGTTCTACCACGCGGCGGCGTTCGACCAAGACATATCCGCCTGGAACACCGCGAAAGTGACAAGCATGGATTACATGTTCTCCAATACGGCGGCGTTCAACCAAAACATCACGGGTTGGAAGTCATCCGGTCCACCGGAACGCTTCGCTACTGCTAGAAACAGCGCCACAGCGTTCAACCAAAACATCTCCGCCTGGAACACCACGAGCGTGACAAGCATGAGTTACATGTTCTCCAATGCGGCGGCGTTCAACCAAGACATCTCCGCCTGGAACACCGCGAGCGTGACAAACATGGGCTCGATGTTCTCCAATGCGGCGGCGTTCAACCAAAACATCTCCGCCTGGAACACCGCGAGCGTGACAAACATGGATTACATGTTCTCCAATGCGACGGCGTTCAACCAAGACATCACGGGTTGGAACTCATCCAGTCTCTCATCATCCACCGACATGTTCAAGGGCGCGACGGCGTGGCTCGTTCGCTACGTGAAGTCAAACAGCAGCGATACCTCGTTCGACGGTCCCACGAGCACCTGGCGCTGGATGTTTAGGAATCGAAATGACCTTACATCCGCTCTCGATGCTTGCAGCGGGAACTTCACCACGTGCACACACGGCGCGACAAACGTCTCGATCGCGAACTGGGACGTGAGCGCGGTGACCGACATGTCGAGGTTGTTCAAGGACAAAAGTTCGTTCAACGCGAACATCTCCGCCTGGAACACCGCGAGCGTGACAAACATGGCGGAGATGTTCTCCAATGCGGCGGCGTTCAACCAAAACATCTCCGCGTGGAACATCGCGAGCGTGAAACTCATGGGCTCGATGTTCTCCGATGCGGCGGCGTTCAACCAAGACATCTCCGCCTGGAACACCGCGAAAGTGACATACATGGATTCGATGTTCTACAATGCGACGGAGTTCAACCAAGACATCGCCGCCTGGAACACCACGAGCGTGACAAACATGTATTCGATGTTCTCCAATGCGGCGGCGTTCAACCAAGACATCTCTGCATGGAACACCGCGAAAGTGACAAACATGACAGGGATGTTCTTCATGACGGTGGCGTTCAATCAAGACATCTCCGCCTGGAACACCGCGAAAGTGACAAACATGATGTACATGTTCTCCTATACTTTGTCGTTCAACCAAGACATCTCCGCCTGGAACACCGCGAGCGTGATGGACATGGAATGGATGTTCTCCGGTGCGGCGGCGTTCAACCAAGACATCTCCGCCTGGAACACCACGAGCGTGACAAGCATGAGTTACATGTTCTCCAATGCGGCGGCGTTCAACCAAAGCATCTCCGCCTGGAACACCGCGAAAGTGACAAGCATGGCGGAGATGTTCTATCGAGCGGCGGCTTTCAACCAAGAAATCTATGCCTGGAACACCGCGAAAGTGACAAGCATGGAAGGGATGTTCTCCAATACGGCGGCGTTCAACCAAAACATCTCCGCCTGGAACACCGCGAGCGTGACAAACATGGAAGGGATGTTCTCCAATTCGACGGCGTTTAACCAAGACATCTCCAACTGGAACACCGCGAGCGTGACAAACATGGCCTCGATGTTTTCCAATGCGACGGCGTTTAACCAAAACATCGCCGCCTGGAACACCGCGAGCGTGACATACATGGATTCGATGTTCTACCACGCGGCGGCGTTCAACCAAGACATATCCGCCTGGAACACCGCGAAAGTGACAAGCATGGATTACATGTTCTCCAATACGGCGGCGTTCAACCAAAACATCACGGGTTGGAAGTCATCCGGTCCACCGGAACGCATCTCTCCTGCTAGAAACAGCGCCACAGCGTTCAACCAAAACATCTCCGCCTGGAACACCACGAGCGTGACAAGCATGAGTTACATGTTCTCCAATGCAGCGGCGTTCAACCAAGACATCTCCGCATGGAACACCGCGAGCGTGACAAGCATGGAAGGGATGTTCTCCAATGCGACAGCGTTTAACCAAGACATCTATGCCTGGAACACCGCGAAAGTGACAAACATGAACTCGATGTTCTCCAATGCGACGGCGTTCAACGAAGACATCACGGGTTGGAACTCATCCAGTCTCTCGTCATCCACCGACATGTTCAAGGGCGCGACGGCGTGGCTCGCTCGCTACATGAAGTCTAACAGCAGCGATACCTCGTTCGACGGTCCCGCGAGCAGCTGGCACAAGATACCGCCGCCGCCGAGCCCGCCGCCGAGCCCGCCGCCGAGCCCGCCGCCGAGCCCGCCGCCGAGTCCGCCGCCGAGTCCACCGCCGAGCCCGCCGCCGCCGAGTCCACCGCCGAGTCCGCCGCCGAGTCCACCGCCGAGCCCGCCGCCGCCGAGTCCACCGCCGAGTCCGCCGCCGAGTCCACCGCCGAGTCTGAACGGCGGTTTGACAGATTTAGAACAAGCTGCCATCGGCGTCGGATGCATCACAGCAGCGATCGTCATCGGCAATACTATCCGCGTCAGACTTCGCCGTTACGCCGACGACAAGCTGCACGCGCGTCGCGGCGTCTATGAGGGCGCCGCGCCGGCGCCGCAAATCGTCGTCGTGCAGCGGTAAGGCGCACGCGATATCCAAGAGGTGCAGATAC
Source organism: Ostreococcus tauri (assembly GCF_000214015.3). Lineage (NCBI taxonomy): Eukaryota > Viridiplantae > Chlorophyta > Mamiellophyceae > Mamiellales > Bathycoccaceae > Ostreococcus > Ostreococcus tauri. Next base: position 36,504 of record NC_014442.2, read on the forward strand.
CTCCACGCCCACGGTCGAAAAGCGATCCAGCGACGCGAACAGGCCTCGCCCGTCGCGTCTGGTGTCGACCAATACGCGTCATTACGATGAACACTTTATTTTAATTTAAAACACTTCATGGGACTTAAGACGCACCCATCCCCGCGCGCTGAACTCGATGGAGGTTTCCTGGATTTTCACCAATCCCTCGACGCGCGTCGTACTTTAAAAACGTCGGGGACGCGAGCCGTCTCGTCGCGACGATGATTTGACAAATCATTTGTCATCGATGGCCGGCTGTGTAGTGAATGAATGTTCCACGGTGTATCGGTGCGCCGGACGCACACTGCGCGACACGCACGCGCGCCTCGCGTCGACGCGCGCGCGGCAACGCGTCCTCGCGGGCGTGGATCGGACCCACCATGCCGTCACCGCCGCCGCCGCGAATCCGCGTTCGAATTCTCACCGAACCCATCGACGAACGCGAATCCATCGAGTTCGTCCGCTCGCCGCTCGCGGGGGCGATCTCGACCTTCATCGGCACCGCGCGGAACACGTATCACGGCGTCGACGTCCTCGAGCTCGCGTACGAGTGCTACGAACCGATGGCGCTGGAGGTGCTGGACGCCGTGGCGCGAGAGACGTGCGCGCGATACGCCGGGGACGGCGACGAGCGACGCGTCACCGTGGACGGTCGAGGCGGCATGGGCGTCGTCGCGATGGACATCGCGCATAGGGTGGGAACGGTGGGCGTCACCGAGACGAGCGTCGTCGTGAGCTGCGCGGCGTCGCATCGGAAGGATGCGTGCGACGCCGTCGCCGAGGCGATGGAGCTCCTCAAGGCTCGAGCGCCGATATGGAAGAAGGAGATATTAGACGTCGTGGACGAGACGAGCGGTACGCGGGTCGGGGTGTGGAAGGCGAACGGGCTCGGCGAGCACTTTGGTCGTGACGGGTGAAAAAAGCGCGCCGGCGTCGACGCCCGGGTCGCGGCGCGCGCGACGACGACGTCAGATCGCGACGCGCGCGCGATGGCCTCGGGCGTCGCCGCGCGCGGATGCGTCGTGCTCGCGCGCGCCGGACGGGGCGAGCGCGCGGGGACGAACGGGCGCGGGCGCGGCGGGGGACGCGCGGGACGCGGCGGCGGCTGGGACGCCGGGAGACGCGCGGCGCGTCCGTCGCCGTCGCCGAGCGCGAGCGAACGCGCGGCCAATGACGTGACGAGACATAACGTCGATGTTTTACGCGACTTGGTGCGCGCGACGCCTCGAGACGTGGACGAGAAGACGACGACGGCGTACGCGGGGGAGGGATTCCGCTTGGTTCGGTGCATGCCGCACCTGAAACGACGAGAGGCGGACGATGCGGTGAGCGCGGGGCGGGTGCTCGTGAACGGTGAATTGGTGCGACCGTCGCGCAGGGTGGTGCACGGAGACGTGGTGACGTTGGACGGGAAAGCGATGGATTGGGAACCGTACGCGCAGAGCGTGGAGAGCGAGCTCGGAGACGCGCGGTTCGTGTACTTGAAGTATAATAAACCGCGAGGCGTGGTGTGCACGATGTCTGACACCGAGCGAACGTCGATGTTTCACGCGCTTCACCACGAGCGTAAGGCGCTCGGGAAGGATGTTCGATTGTTCCCGGTGGGAAGATTGGACAAGGACTCGAGCGGTTTGGTTTTGCTGACGAACGACGGGAGAGTCTCGGACGCGCTGTTAGATCCCGAACGAAAGGCAGAGAAGACATACGACGTGGACGTCGACCGGATCGTGAGCGAGGCGGACGCGCGAACGCTCGCGCGCGGGGTTGTGATTTCGACGACGCAACAGCGCGATTTGAAGGAAACCGTCGCGGCGACGCTCCCGTGCGAGGTCACAAAGACGGGTGAGAAGTCGCTTCGTTTCGTCTTAAAGGAGGGGAGAAACAGACAGATTCGTAAGATGTGCGAAGTTTTGAGCTACGACGTCGAGCGCTTGCATCGTACTCGAATCGACGACGTCGCCCTCGGCGACTTGGAGGTTGGGGGCGTCGCGCCTCTGGACGAGGACGAGGTCAACGCCCTCTCCGCGCGCGTCGACGCGCGCGCGTCGACGCCGCGAGAGTCATCGAAGCACACGAGCGAGAGTCGCAGACGACGACGAGCGATCGACGCCAATCCCGGGGGATGGGGCGCGAAAATGTTCAAGGAGCGCGACGCCTCCGCGTGACCTCGTCGCCTAGATATCTAATCGTGTAAACTACAACGCATCGCGCTCGCTTTTCTGCGCTACGTCGCGAAAAACTTTCCTCGCCCACCCCGCCCGTCGGCGCCGTGCTTGATGAACGTTCCCGTCGTCGACGCCGACGGCGCCTTTGGCGAAGATTTCAAAAACGAGCCGGCAATTTTTCGCTTCTTTGTCCCGTGTGTCGATCGATCCCCCGTCGGGCGCGTCGCCGCGGCCGCGCGTTTACGCTCAACGCGCTCGTCCACCTCGTTGAGAATGTCCGCCAAAACATCGTCGGCGACGTCGTCTTGGACTAAATCGATGGGTTCGTCGCTCGGCGGTTTCGCCGGCGCCAGTCGTCGCATCAGCGCGTCATCGCCAATGCGCAACGGCTGACGACTCTCGCGCGTTTTACCCGCGCGCTTTTCCCCCGCGCGTTTACCCGCGCGCTCAATCGTGCATTCGTTCGCATCTTCCGATCCCCACGCGCGCGCGCTCGACGCGCGCGCGCGAATCTCGGGCGCCGCGGGCGCGACGCCGAGCTGTTCGTTCGATTTCGCCGCGGCGCGATACGCCTCAACCTTGGACTCGAGCGTCTTTATTTCGCTCTCCTTGTCGCGAATTCGCCGCACCAGGGCGTCGTACTGCTCTTGTTGCGACGCCATGTGCTTGTTCTTCGCGCACAAATTGCGCACGAGCGTCGTCATCGCCGTCCGCGCGTCGCTCCCTTGTAATCGCTTCAACATCTCGCGCTCGCCCAACGACGACGCGCTCGATCTCGAGATTTCACGCTCCACGCGCTCTTTATCCTCCAACACCGTCAATCGTCTCGACAACGCGTCGTTCGTCTCCTTTAATTTTCCATTCTCCCGCGAGAGCGCCGTCCGCGCGAGCTTCTGCGCGTTCGCCTCCCGTCTCAACCGCCCGAGTTCGTCCCGAACCGCGGCATCCTCCGCCTCCAGTCGTCTACACTCTCTCAATTCGCGCTCCACCGTCGCCAACGCGTCTTCCGCCGCTCTCGAGCGTTCGCGTTCGCTCGCCAATCGTCTCGCGACGTCCGCCAACCGCCCCGCCTCGCCCCCCCCCGCCTCGCTCGTCGACCGCCGTCGCCCGCGCGAGAGCTCGCGTCCACCACCCTCAACTCCCACATCCTCATCGCGTCGAACGTCCAGATATATCGTCACCACGTCGCGTCGATGATCGAACGCGCGTTTACACGTCGGACACGTCGCCGTCGCGTCGTCCCCCCGTCCCCTTTCGTCCCGTCCACGTTCCCTCGTGCGCCCCTGTTCGATCCACCGCGAGATGCATCGCACGTGATAGACGTGTCCGCACGTCCCCAGCGCCTGCGCGGTCGTCCACACGCGCGGTCGAGGTCAGTCGCGCGCGTTCGTGCGCCCAACGTGCAATCCATCACGCGTGGACATTCCCTCGACGTCGCCTCCCTCGTCCCCGTCGACGCCCGCGCGCGGTGTCACGCCTCAGCGCACGCACCGCGCACTTCCCCGCGCACGTCTCGAGGCACACCGCGCACTGGGACATGCGTCGGGGTGTGATGATTCATGAATCAATGGAATCATCACCACTCGAATGTCTCGACGATTGCCCGCACACGTCCACGCCCGCGCTCGAACGGCCGCGATGCGCGCGACGGCGCGCGTGCGGATCAACGCGCGGGCGTCCCGGGCGCGCGCGACGGGTACGCGGGCGTCGAGGGAGGTCCAACGACGGGATTTTATGATCGTCATGACGTCGAGACTCACGCTCGGTGCGATGACGCTCGACGCGTGCGCGGCGCGCGCGGCGCGGGCGTACGGCACCGGGGGGTGGCGTGACTGCGATCCGGTGTGCGATTCGTTGAAGGATGGTCGAGCGCGGCAGTTGGCGCTGATGCGGGAGATGTCGGGGGAGACGGCGGAGGCGCCGCCGCGCGCGAAGAAAATCCTCACCAAGGCCGAGCGCGAGGCCGCGCGGAGGGATGGGAAGACGTGAGGGAACGCGCGTAGATGATGCGCGACGCGGCGACGCGCGTTCGTGTCGCTATTTTTGTTTTACATGGATTTTTTCTCACGTCGCGTCGACGACGCGGGCGACGACGGGCCCGGACGCGCGCGACGACGACCCGCTCGGGGTTTTCATGAGCCTGACGACGCGACCGCGGAGGATCGATGCATGGGAGTCGATCGAGTGGGTTCCCGCGCGCGCGATCTCGGCCTCGGCGAGGAGACGCAACGCGCGGGTGACGCATCGCGAGAGCACGATGGCCACCTCCTTCCCGCCCTCGATGGCGTACTCGCCCTCGAACTCAACCTCGTCCACTAACGTCTCTAACACGGCGTCGTCCCACTCCAATCGCCCGAGCTCATCGCGAAGCTTCTTCATGCGGCCTCTTCGCTCGAGCTGCGCGTGCACGATGGCTTTCACCGCGACGCGATCGAGCGGGACGAATGGGACGAAGACGTCAATCGCGCCCACCGCCTTGAGCGTGTCCTCGCGATCTTCGCATCGATCGTCTCGCCACTTTTCGAATAACCCATCGCGAAGTTTTCGTTGCAACGCCACGAGCGCCTCACCCTCGGGCGCGCGCCCGCGCGCGGCGCTCGCGTCGTGCACGTCCATGAAGCCCGCGTTTGCTTCGAGAATGAAAATCGACCTCGCGAAGGCGACGACGCGATCAAACGGGTTCCCATCGCTCGTCCCAGAGCTCCCGTGTTCGAGCATCTGTTTCAGCATCCCCCGCGCCGGACACCCGAGCTTATCGTACTCCTCCACGACGATGATGGACTCTGGAAATCGCTCCAAGTGTCGCGTCACCGCGTCTCGCAACATGCGCGCCTGGGCGTCTCGCTCGCGCGCGACGTAATCCGTCCCAAAAATCACCTTGTACCCCCGACACCCACTCCCCGGACACGTCGTCCGACCACCCACCCATTCGCCCTCCTCCGACGCCCCGACGTCGTACACCGCCCGCGCGAGCGCCGAGTGAAACATTGATTTCCCCACCCCAGGACTTCCGTGCGTTGCGAGCACGAGCGGTTTCCCTCGCCCGTCCCCCATCGACCCCTCGACGTGATCGCACGTCGCGTCCAGGGCGAGCGCGAGCGCGGCGGACTGTCCGAGGACCGATCGCGCGGTTTCGTTTCGCGCCCGCGCGCACAGGTCACGCGTGTGAAACCCGTGACCTCCCATGGGCCACGCATCGAACGCATTCTGGGCGAGCGTTCGAATCCTTCGCGTCGTGCGCTCGATGGCGCCCTCGCCGTCCACCGCGGTGATTCGCACGACGAGGACGAGGACGGTGACGAGGACGAGGGCGGTCGCCGCGCCCGCGCGGCGCTCGCGCGGCATCGCGGGCGGCGTCGACGCGCGCGCGTGTGGGGCGTGGGCGAGGAAAACCAGGGTTTTTAGGGTATAGGGTTTAGGGTTTGAGGCGTGCACGTGCGCCACGGACGCCCACCGAAACGCGCGCGCGCGGTGTTTCGCGACACCGAGGGGGGGGTTCGTCCACCCTCGACGACGTCCTCGGTCGATGCGACCCCGTTCGCCGGCGCCCTTCGTCGCCCGCGCCGATTGAACACGCGTCGTCTCACGCTGGGTGGTTTTTCTGGACCGACCGACCGATGGCCAACACACACACACACGTGTGGCGCCAACACACACACACGTGTGGCGCCAACACCCCGCGCCGCCGTCCCCGTCGTCGCCCGCGCGGCATCCCTTCGCGCCCATGGCCCTGTTCGCCCCGCACCGCGAACTGGGACTGGTGAACGCCACCGATGGCGTCCCGGTCGTCGTGCGCCGACGCGGGACGGAGAGCTACGCGAGCGTGAGCGCGCGAGACGGCTTTTACATCCTCGATTGTAAAAAGTTGACGCTCGCGATGCGGTCGGAACGTCTGGGAGGCCGACCGACGGCGATCACGGCGCTCGCGACGCGGAAAGATTGGACGTTTTGTGCGACGGGACGGGTCGTTCGATGCGTGAAGCGGACGCGGGAGTTGTGCGCGTTGGTGGGGACGCGGGAGTTCCGCGCGCTGCGGACGTTCGGGCATCACTTGATAGCGATCGATGTCGACGGTGCGGTCACGGCGTGGGACGTGGACGACGACGCGATGAAATTGAGGGTTCGTGGGGGGGACGCGGGCGGTGAGATGGGCGATGGGGCGGGGAGCGCGTCGGGGAGCGAGAGCGAACGCGAGAGCGCGTTGGGGGCGCGGAGGATGGACGCGCCGAGGGCGTTTCAGGCGAATTCTGTGTGTCATCCGGATGGGTACGTCGATATACTCTTGTTCGGGGGGGAAGATGGTCGTTTGGCCCTCGTGGACGTGCGCGCGGGGACGACGGTGCGCGAATTTAAGGGTTGGGGATCGAGAGTGACGGCGCTGGAGAACTCGCCGGCGACGGATTTCGTCGCCGTCGGTCTCGAGGACGGACGCGTGCTCCTGGTGAACTTGTTGGAGGATAGCGTTTTGTTCACGGTCACGCCGGATCACGGATTGAAGATCACGGCGCTGGCGTTTAGGACGGATGATCAGGACGACGTCCTGTGCATCGGCGACGAGAGTGGGCGGGTGACGGTTTGGGATCTGGAGAAGCGCTCGCTCAGGACGGTCATCTCGCAGTGTCACGAAGGCCCGGTGGTGGCGCTCAAGTTTTTGGACAGTCAACCGGTGATGCTCTCGAGCGGGGTCGATAACTCGATCAAGGAGTGGATATTCGATCGCGACGACGGCGAAGCGCGATTGCTCCGCTTCCGCGCCGGGCACTCCAAACCTCCGATGTGCGTCTCCTTCTATGGCGCGGGGAAGAAGCTTCTCTCCGCCGGGAACGACCGCACGCTCAGGATGTTCCACATGTACCGGGATCAGCAGAGCATAGAGCTGAGTCAGAAGAATGTGGGCAAGCGAGCGAAACGCATCGGCGTCAACGAGGAGGAGCTCAAACTTCCGCCGGTGACTTCGATCGCTTCGAATGATCTTCGCGAGAAAGACTGGGCTAACGTCGTCACCGCGCACGAGGGTTCGACTAAGGCGTACACGTGGCGCCTCGCGAAGGGCGCGATCGGTGAGCACGTGTTGCAGTGTCCAAAAGAGGATGGCAACTACGAGATCAAGACGACGGCTATTAGCGCGTGCGGAAACTACGCCTTCGTCGGTGCCGCGAACGGGGCGGTGCACAGATTCAACTTACAATCTGGTTTGCACCGAGGGGCGCTCCAGCGCGTCATCGACGCCGAGGAGGCGCCTCGGAAGAAGAAGAAGAACGGTAACGAAGGGTACAATTTTCCAGGCGGCAAGCGTTCGTTCTGGGCGCTCGCGAATCAAGTCGGCGGAAACTCGGACGGGAAGCTGCAAATCGGCGCCCACGACGGCGAGGTGACGTGCATTCAGCCGCACTGTGCGAACAGAAGCATCGTCACCGCGGGCGTGGACGGGTTCGTTCGCGTGTGGAAATTCAGCGAGTTGAAGCTTGACATGGAGATCGACGTCGGGTGCTCCGTTCGGTGCGGGTACTTGCACGAGGACGGTTTAATCGCCGTCGGGTGCGGTGATAAACACGTTCGAGTTTTTGATACGATGACGGGTAAGCGCGTTCGCACGTACGTGCCTCGCGGGAACTTGGACGACGCGGGAGACGTGAAGAGCGTACAAATTAGCGCCCACGGTCGATGGGTCTTGTCCCTCGACACGAAGGGGTCGGTGCGCGTGTACGACATTCCCGCCGCGAGATTGCTGCAGCACATGGAACTCGGCGCGGAAAAGGTTGTCGCGATGCACTTGTCTCCTCGCATGGACTTTTTGGCCACCGTACACGAAGGTCACGTCGGTGTGTTCCTGTGGGTGAATCAGCCGATGTTTGCATTCAAGCCGCCGAAAGTCGCGTACGGGCGCAAGGTGTCGATCGGGTTGCCAAAAAAACACGCACAATTGGACGGAGACGATCTGGACGTCGATGGATCCAACGATGACCGCGCGATCGTGGACGAGGATGAGGTGTACGTGCACCCGCTGGAGGACGAGGAGGCGGCTGAGGAGCACACGATTGAAGAGTTGGAGAACATCTTCAAGGAGATGTCCACGGCGAAGAAACAGATTGAACCTGGCATGATTACGCTGGCAAACATACCGGAGACGCAGATAGACTTACTGCTCAACTTGGAGACCGTGAAAGAGCGGCAAAAATTGAAGAAGGAGGAGAAGGAACCCGCGAGGGCGCCGTTCTTTTTGCCCACGACGGCGGCGAGCGACGACGTACGACGATCCATCTTCGACACCTCCCGGGAGGCTGAGCTCAATGAAACGTCGACGACGGCGAATGGAAAAGGCGACGACGACGCGCCGAAGAGTCGAATTTTACGCCAAGGAACGGATCTCGCCGGCGCGATGGCGACGCCTCTCTTGGCTTTGATTCGCAAGGGCGAGGAAAAGGGCGACTACCTCGAGGCGCTGGAGTACTTGCGAAACGCCACGCCATCGACATGCGACGGCGAAATACGCTCGCTCGGTCCGTGGGATCACAAGTTCATGTCCGAGGACGACGTCAAGACGTTGATGAGCGCCATCAAATTTTTTACGCAAACCATCAAGTCGGGCATGTACTACGAGTTGGTTAACGCGCTCCTCACGGTGTTCCTGAACGCGCACACCACCGCCATCATGCAGTCTCCAGAGCTCGTCGAGGAGTGTCATCACCTCCGATCGGCTCTGCACTCGACCTACAGCAGGATTGACGATCTTTTCAACGAAGTACAGTGCGCGTTGTCGTTCCACACCGGTCAGTTTGGTGTGTAAACGACGACGTCGTCGTCGCGCCGTCGACGAGACGTTCGAGCTTCACACAGAACGCAACACCGTTTCACGCGCGCATATAATAATAGCGTCGTCGTTCCTTCATTCGTCCACCACTCTCTCGCGCGCGCCTTCGCGTCTCGTTCGCTCCGCACTCCGCGACGCGCCTCTTCGCCCTCGATGAGCGCCTTCGTCCCCGTTCCCGGTCACGCCACCACCCGCCGCATCGTTCGACAAGGAACCGGCGCCGAGGTCGTCCAGGGCGACACCGTCACCGTGCACGCCAAGGGAACCGTCGTGGAGACGTCAAAAGTGTTTTGGTCCACCAAGGACCCGGGACAGAAACCGTTCACCTACCGCGCCGGCGTCGGCGCCGTCATCACCGGATGGGACCAAGGTTTATTAGGCACCGCCTCCGGCGGCGTCGTCGAGCTCAACATTCCCGCGCACGAGGGGTACGGCGCCGACGGGTTCCCGGCGTGGGGGATTCCGCCCGACGGAACGCTCCTCTTCGAGATCGAAGTGTTGAGCATCCAAGGTAAATAAATCCCTCTGAGCCCCGCGTCGAGCGCGCGTCGTCGTCGTCGTCGTCATCGTCGTCGTCGTCGTCGACGACGACGCGCGCGCGCGCGGCGTCGGTGGCGTCCATCGTCGCGCGTCGCCGTCGCCGTCGTCGCCGTCGCGTCCCGTTGTCATCACACAGTTTCCCGCCAAAAATCATCACTTCGCGCCTCGACGCCCCCGTCGACGCCCTCGCGCGCGCGCGCGGCGCCGTCGCCCGCGGTTTCGATGCCCGCGCTCGCGCGGCGTGATTTTCCGAGCTTTCCGTACGCCGCACCGTACGGGATTCAAAAAGATTTAATGCGTCGAGTGTACGACGCGTGCGAGCGAAAGAAAACGTTCGGTGTGTTTGAGTCACCCACGGGCACGGGGAAGACGCTGAGCGTGCTCATCGGCGCGTTGTCGTGGATCGATGATCGTCGACGACGGCGGCTTCGGGGGGAGACGTCGTCGAGCGACTCGGAGGATGCGGTCGAGGCGGCGGCGGGACGCGGCGCGGCGGCGGCGGCGGCGGGACGCGGCGCGGCGGACGACGAACCGGATTGGTTGAAAGAGTACGACGCGAAACGAAGGAAAACGGACGCGGATTCGGTGGAGAAACGTCGGCAGGAGATTAGGAGAGAGATGCGGGAGCGAGCGTCGAAGGCGGAGCAGAGAGCGATTTTACGGAGAGACGCGGAGAAGCGTTTGCGAGAACAGATTGCGAGCGCGAACGCGAATGCGGAGACGCGATCGGAGGTGGATAAATACACGGCGGAGGAGCGAGAGTTCTTGGTGGATGAGTACGATTCATCGGCGGAACACGCGGTGGAGGATCTTCGGACGCTTTTGAGGGACGGGGACGACGAGAGCGACGACGAGGACGAGTCGGCTCGGCGAGAGGAAGACGAGGCGCTCAGACCGGCGCAGCAGATCATTCTCTGTTCGCGCACGCACTCGCAGCTCACGCAGGTGATTGGAGAGTTACGAAAGACGGTTTTCGGTGGAAAAGTTGAGGGCGCGCCGGAGATGGTCACGGCGGCCGCCGTCGCCGGTCGCGCGCAGCTGTGCGTAAATCCGGCGGTGAAAAGCTTGGGCTCGGCGGCGAGAATTAACGAGCGTTGTTTAGACATGAGCAGGGGGAAGAAGAAGCCCGGAGAGAAGGAAAAGCACAAGGCGTGTCCGTTCCTATCGAAGCGACGAAAAGCTCTGCTCGAGCTCAAAGAAGCGGCGCTGGCGAAACCGATGGACATTGAAGACTTGGCGAAACTCGGCGAGACGAGACGAGCCTGTCCTTACTACGCCGCGCGCTCGGCGTTACCCGAAGCTGACTTAGTTTTGATGCCGTACGCGTCTCTCTTGCACGCGGACACGCGAGAGACGTTGGGGGTGAGACTGGAGAATGCCGTCGTGGTGTTCGACGAGGCGCACAACTTGGTGGACGCCGTGCACAATTCGTACGGCGCGGCGGCAACCTTGGACCAATTAAACGACGTCGACGACATGGTCACCGCGTACGTCGAGAGATTCAAGACGAGATTGAGCGCGAGTAACCTGCGATACTTACGAACGCTGACGAACATCGCGCGCGCGTTCGCCAAGACGCTCGCCAAGGAAAGCGACGACGAGACCAAGGCGCGGAAACGTTTGACGACTCTGAATGATTTCTTATTCGAGTGCGGACAGGACACGGTGAACATGTTCAGCTTGAGGAAGTACTTGAAGGAGAGCAAAGTCGCGCACAAGATTGCGTCGTACGGCGAGTGCTCGAGGGCGGATGCGAACGCGGAGGAATGGGCGTCCGGGCGTCCGGGCGTCGGCCGAGTCAAGATTGAAAAAATAGGCGACGCGAACGTCGCCGTCGCGCCGACGCCGTCGCCCAACCCCAGAGTGGGCGCGGTGCACGCGCTGTCGTCGCTCATCGAGGCCTTGGCGAGCGCGGACTCGGACGGGCGAATAGTGTACGAACGCGCCGCGGATGGCGAACCGGCGAAGCTGCGCTTCATTCTTTTGGACGCGGCGAGTCGATTTCGACGCGTCGTCGACGCCGCTCGATCGGTCATTCTCGTCGGCGGTACGCTCGCCCCGTTCTCAGAGCTCGTGGCGCAGCTCTATCCCGAGCTCGACGTCACTGGATCCACGACGGTCTCGACCCCGGCGCGTTCGCCGAACGCGGGCGTCGCCCTCAAGACGTTTACGTGCGGTCACATCATTCCGCGGGACAACTTGCTCGCCGTCCCGCTTCCCGCCGGCCCCACCGGCGTCGCGCTCGATTTCACCCACGCCTCGCGCTCGAGCGCGTCGCTCATCGACGAACTCGGAAGAATCGTCCTCAACGCGTGTCGCGTCGCCCCCGGCGGGGCGTGCGTCTTCTTCCCATCCTTCGCGTACGCCGACGACGTCTGCGCGCGATGGGACGCCACGGGCGCGATGGCCGCCGTGCGCGCCGTGAAGGATGTCTATCGCGAGCCCAGAGACGGTGCGGCGCTGGAACAGTGTTTACGCGACTACGCCGCCTCAATCTCTCGCGCGACGAAACCCAACGGCGGCGCCGTACTCCTGTGCGTCGTCGGCGGCAAGCTCAGCGAGGGCATCAACTTTAGCGACGACCTCGGAAGGCTCGTCGTCGTCGTCGGTTTACCCTACGCCAACGTCGCCGACGCCGAGCTCCGGGCGCGCAAGGACCACTTGGACGCCACCGGCGAACGAGGGCGCGGTCGGGCGTATTACGAAGCCCTGTGCGCGCGCGCGGTGAATCAATCCATCGGTCGCGCCGTTCGCCACGTCGGCGATTACGCCGCCGTCCTCCTCTGCGACGTTCGCTGGGGCCCGTTCGCTTCGACGTCCGGAAAGCGCGGCAAGCACGTCCAGGCGCTTCCCGAGTGGATCGCCCGACGACTCGCGACGCCGACGTCGTACGGCGACGCCCACGGCGCGCTCGCCCGATTCTTTCGGGACAAACGCATTCGCATTCGGGCGTCGCCGTCGCGCGCCGCGGAGACGAACGGGTGACGTCCCGCGACGCCCCGCGCGAGAGCGCGTTGAAACGCAATGCATGGAATCGCGGTGCATTACATCGCGTCGCGTCGCGCGCACAACGCATCCGTCGCGCGTCGTCGCGTCGCGCATCCGCGATGCAATGCGATTCGCGCGGCGACGCGCATTGCGCATCGCATCTCCATCGCGCGCGGCGTCACTCCACCGCGCGCACGCGCGACGCGCGCGCGATGGACGCCCGAACCCCGTGCGCGTCCTGCGCGCGCCTGCGCGACGAGCTC
>NC_014442.2:49311-130157 GCF_000214015.3 Ostreococcus tauri
GCTGGAGACGGCGCTCGCGGAGGCGGCGGCGTCGAGAGAACGCGCGCTGGAGACGACGTCGGTGGAGCGCGGCGAACGCGAACGCGCGGAGAAAGAGTTGGCGTACGTCCGGGACGCGCTCGAGCGCGCGGTGGGGGAGAAGGAGGCGGCGATTCGGGAGGTCCACGCGCGGCGCGTCGCGGCGGAGACGCGAGAGAAGGCGCTGGGGCGGGAATTGAAACGCCTCGAGCGGGACTGCGCGCGATGGGCGACGCGGGCGCGGGAGCTCGAGCGAACGAGCGCGCGCGATGACGACGATCGAGCGCTCGAGGATGAGGTGCGACGTCTCGAGCGCGAGTGCGCGCGGTGTCGAGCGGCGACGCGACGGGCCGAGGCGGAACGCGACGCCGCGACGCGCGCGCTCGATGACGCCGAGCGACGACTCGCGCGCGGGCGTCGTCGTCCAACGCGGGACGACGACGAGGATGATGAGGATGCGGATGAGGATGACGACGACGACGACGACGACGACGACGACGACGACGAACGCACGTCGAGCGCGCTCGCGGAGGCATCCGTGGATGATTTCTTCGCCGAGGACGACGCCGAGGACGCGCGCATCGACGCCGACCGCGCGCGCGCGCGCGCGCTCGCCCGCAGACTCGAGCGCGTGCGCACGCGCGCCGTCGCCTTGTTCTCCTAGACCCGAATCTCGCGTCGACGTCGTCGAGCGAATGCGTGATTGACCGAATGCGATTGATGCATCATCATTCACTGCGTTCGCATCACTTCCCGACGCCGATGCCCCGGGCGCGGGCGTCGGCACCCGCCCCACCCCCGCCCACGTTCGATGTCGTCCACGGCGAGGAGTCCCCGGAGGCGATGCGCGCGCGACACGCCCGCGAACTCGCCGCGATCGAAACATTTGTGAAGACATTCGGTCGAGGCAAAGGCGCGCGCGACCGCGCGTTGCGCGCCGTCGGCGCGGTGACGGATCGACACCTGGACGAGATGCGGGCGTTTGAGCTCGCGCGCGCGGACGCGGGTGACGACGAGGACGAGGACGACGAGGACGCGGCGGACGGGACGGCGGACGGAGACGCGGACGCGGCGGCGACGCGATTGGCGACGCTGGACGTGGACGCGACGCGCGAGGACGAAAGCGGTGATGCGATGGGTGAAAAGAAGATGACCAAGGCGGCGCGGCGACGGATGAAGCGCGAGGCGGAGGAACGCGAGCGTGAACGGAGAATTGAGGCGGAGAAGGCGGCGCTGGGACCGAGCGCGGAGACGTCGGAGCGCGAGACGTTGCGACGCAAGCTCCAACCGCTCGGGCTCGCGGTGAAGGAGATTCGAGCGGATGGACACTGTTTGTATCGCGCGATCGACGATCAGTTGACGATGGTTCGAGGACGCGGACACGAGGGCGGATACACGGGTTTGCGAGAGACGTGCGCGCGGACGATGCGCGAGGACGAGGACGCGTTCAGACCCTTCGCCGAGGACGGGTGCGGGGAGGATGACGACAAGTGGAACGATTACGTGCGCGCCGTCGAGAGCACGGCGACGTGGGGGGGGCAGTTGGAGCTCATGGCTCTGTCCAAGGCGCTGGAGCGACGGATATCGGTGTACAGCGCGACGATGCCGACGGTCGTCATGGGCGAGGAGTTCGCGCCGGAGGGCGAGCTCAGGGTGGCGTATCATCGACACGCGTTCGGTCTGGGCGAACACTACAACTCCGTCGAGGCGGCGGGACGGTGACTATTTTATTAATATTATTTCAACGAGTGAAAGAAATGCGAGAAGAAAGAAGCGAAGAACAACGCGGCTAGTCGGGCGATGACGCTCAGTTCATATCCGTCGCGTGCGCGAATAAACCGAGGAGACCGCCCAGGACGATCACGAGCGGGGCCTGGAGCAAGGTCCACCACCCCGGCGGTAACTTTACGATGTGCGCGCAAAAGGCGCAGATGAGCGCGATGGACGTCGTGGCGTTCGGGAACGGGCTCAGCGCGCGCACCTTGAACGCGATGTTAAACGCGGCGGCGACGACGAGACCCACCGCGCTCGCGTTCAACCCGGGCAACGCGCGCTTATAGACGTCCCATTTCCTAAATCGTCCCCAAAAAGGCATCACGGCGAAGATGAGAATCACCCCCGGGCCGAACAAGCCGAACCAGGCGCACGCGACGCCGACGAGGACGTTCACTCCGGCGCGTCTCGCCGCGACGGCGCCGAGATACGCGCTGAGATTAAACAACGGCCCCGGAGCCGCCTGCGCGAGCGCGAGACCGGCGAAGAATTGCTCCTCGGTGACCCACGACGTGGCGCGCTCCGTCTTCGTCCACGCCGCGCACGCGTCGGTGACGGCGTCCCTCGCAGAGCACGTCGTGTCGTATTGCACCACGTCGTTGAGCAGGAGCGGCAACACCACCTGTCCACCGCCAAAGATGATCGATCCGGTGCGATAAAACGCCTCGAACCAGTGTAACTCTTTATTCGTCTCGTACGTCGTGTTCGACACGTACACGCCGAGTCCGACGAGCGCGGACGCCCAGGCGAGGATCATGAACCCACCCGCGAGCGGGGACAGGCCCAGGCGCGTGACCTCCTCCGCGTCATCATCACGCGGGTCCGAAGTCGCGTCACCATCGCGCGCGTTCGTCGTCTTCGCCGCCGCCGCCGCCCGCGCGGCTTCGACGTACGTCGCCACCCCTCCGAACGCGATCAACGACGGGAACAACCACGCCCGCGACGCGTACGTCGCGCACGCCGCCGAAAACGCACACAACAACCGCGTCGTCCGCGTCTTCCCCCCCTGACTCCTCGCCAGGGAATCCGCGGCGCTAAAAATCAACGACGCCCCCCCCGCGGATAACCCGGCGGTGAACGCGCGGGCGACGACCCCCGGGCGCGTCAACGCCTCCGCCGCCCCCGCGCCCGCGAGCGACATCAACACCAACCCCGGGTACTGAAACAAAATACCCGACGTTAATCCACCCAAGGTCCCGGCGCGCGCGATGCCGATCGCGAACGACATCTGCGTCGACGTCGGTCCGGGTAAACACTGCCCGAGGGCGAGGAACTCCGCGAACGTCCCTCTGGAGAGCCATTTCATCGACGCCTCCGCGTCCGCGTCCGCGTTCACCGCCGACGCGTCGTCGCGGACGAAGACTTTTGAGAATAACCCGACGTGCGCGGCGGGGCCGCCGAAGGCGACCCAGCCGATGAGGCTGAAGGCGCGCGCGACGACGGCGAGCGGTGAGGCCTCCGATCGCGTCGCCGCGTTCGTCTCCGCGCGCGCTCGCGATGCGCCGAGCTCCATCGCGGTCGTGGGGTCGACGGGCGGCATCGCGCGCGCGCCGGTCGCGGCGACGGCGACGCGCGCGCGTGTGCGGGGCGCGTGAAAGAATGAATGATGCGCGAATGGTGAATGAATGAATGAATGAATGCGTGCGTGGACGCGCGCGCGCGTCCATCGACGGATCCATCGACGCGCGCGCGCGAGCTGGACGTCGTCGGCGACGGCGCGCGAGGGACGGTGGACGCGCGCGGCGTCGACGCGGCGTCGACGCGGCGGACGTCGGTGATGGATGACGTGTTGCGTGGAATGGTGAGTCGTGACTCGTGACGAGGGACTCGATGCGGGAGCGTTTTTTCAAGCGTTTTATTGGGAAACGCACGCGCGCCGCACACCGCGACGCGACGCCGACGACGCGCGCGCGCGATGCCGAGCGCGGCGGAGGACGATGGGGGTGATTTGTATCGAGCGCTCGGGTTGACGCGAACGGCGACGCGAACGGAGGTGGGTGAACGGGTGAACAGTCGACGACGGTCTCGGTGGCTGTTTTATGAATCACCGCGCGGCGCGGCGCGCGCGAGGGGTGACTGACGACGACGACGGCGACGACGACGACGTAGGTTCGACGGGCGTATAGGAATTTAATCACCAAGGTACACCCGGATAAGGGTGGGGACGCGGAGGCGTTCGCGAACATTCAACGCGCGTACGACGTGCTGAGCGACGACGCCAAGCGCGAGCGCTACGACGAGACGGGTACGTTTGAAAAGACGGTCGAGGAGGAACTCCTGGATGAATTCGGTGGCGGCGTTTTCAGGGATAAACTCAAGGAGGAGCAAGAGCGCAAGGAATCCCTCGCGGAGGCGATCGTGAAGACGGAGCGCGATAAGGGGTCGCACACGGCGGGGTTCGAGGCGTGGCTTCGAGCGCGCGGTCCCGACGCGAGCAAAACCTTGGGCGTAGACGACATGATCGATCGATTCGGCGTGAACAAGGGTTCGTACGATGAAGTTATTTTACCGAAGATTCGAGCCTATCGCGTCGGCGCGTCCGCGCCAGGGAAGTTTGAGCTGAGCTCGGAGGCGATTCCGCCCACGCTCGAGTGGGGCGAGGTCCTCGTGAACATCCGCGTGGCGCCGATCAATCCCGCGGACGTCGACGCGAGCGCGATGGCGAAGCGCGGGAAGTTCCCGTACATCGCCGGTTCCGACGGCGTCGCCACGGTCGTGAAAGTCGGCGCCGGGGTGAAATCTCTGAACGAAGGAGACTGGGTGTTTCCGTACGCCGGCGATCTCGGAACCTGGCGCTCGCTCGCGGTTTGGAAAGAGAAGGATCTGATCAAGATTCCCTCGGACATTCTCCCGTTCGAACACGCGGCGATGATTCGCGAGATGTGCGTCGCGTATCGCCTGCTCGAGGATTTCGGAAGCCTCAAGCCCGGAGACGCGGTCGTTCTCAACGCGGCGACGTCCACCGTCGGCCAGTGCGTCGTGCAGCTGTGCTCGATGCTCAAGTTACGAGCGATCGCGATCGTGCGCGAACGCAAGGATTTCGAAAAGACGGAGGCTTGGTTGAAGTCGCTCGGTGCTTCCGAAGTGCTCAAGGACGAGGGATCGCTCGCGCGCGAGTTGACGTCGAGGAACTTATTCGCCAAGCCGCGCTTGGCGCTCGACGCCGTCGGCGGCGCCTCCGCGGTGCGTCTCGCCGAGTCGCTCCAAACCGGATGCCCACTCATCGTGTACGGTAACATGAGCGGCATGGCGGCGACGTTCCCTTGGAGCGCTTGGACGCAAAACGCCCTCATCGTCCGCGGATTTTCGCTCAGACAGTGGATGAGCGATCACAAGAAGAAGGTGCCCAAGATGCTCGAGACGCTCGGCAAGCTCTCGCGCGCCGACAAGCTCGCGATTCAATACACCGATTACGAGCTCGCATCCGAGTTCGAGGAGGCGCTCGAGCATGCGCGTGAAGATTTCAAATCCACGAAAATCTTACTTCGCGTGAACGACATCGGAACGACGTACGACGGCGCCGGCGGCGCGGCGCCGCCCGCGTGATCGACGCGAGCGCGCGCGTCGACGAGCCATCCATTGAGACGTCATCGCGGGAATCGAAAATTACGCGAACGCGACGATGCATCAAAGGTGCGAACGATCTATGAAATAAGCATGAGCAAGTATGTTACGATTATAACATCTTCCCCTCTTGAATGAACCGAAAAAGACGTCTCTCCCACCCGCGCGCGGTCGCGACGAATGGCGCCCCGACCACCGGGTTCGCGACACTCGATGACGACGTCATTCACATCAAACGCGTGTTCGACGCAAAGTCAACCATCACCTCACCTCGCTTTACGAGCTAAACGCTTAGTAGAGTTCTTCCTCCATGTGCGTCTTGACGGTGCAGTCCGACGTCGGGTAGGCGACGCACGTGAGCACGAAGCCGTTGCCCATTTGGTCGTCATCCAAGAAGGATTGGTCGGACTGGTCGATGGAACCGGCCTGCGAAGACGTTAAAACGACGTTGAAAAGTCAGTCACCGCGCGATCGACGCGCGCGCGCGCGCTCGAGACGCCCTCTTCGCGACGCGACCGTCGTCTTATCCACTGCTCGTGGTGGGCACACATCCACGAGAAAAGACTCAAGAAGACCCCCCCCTCACGTCGACACGGCCCACACGGTCGATGACGTCGCTCGCGACGGACGCACCGTGACCTTGCCCGCGCAGGACGAGCACGCGCCCGCGCGGCACGAGTACGGCAAGTCGATGCCGGCTTCCTGTCGCACGCGAAAGCACGCGGAAATATCCGTCAGTCGCGCGTTCGCCCGGCGCGTGCCGTCGACGCATCGGCCGTCGATGGGTGATTACCGACCGACCGATCGCGATCGCGATCGCGACGCGCATCGACCATCATCCGACCCCCGCGCGCGCGCGCCGCCGCGCGCCCGCCCGCGCGACGCCGCGCGAAGACGCATAGAATTACCCCCCACCCATCCATCGTCCGCGCGCATCGAGACCTACCTCAGCGGCGTCGAGGATGTACGTATCGTCGGCGCACTCGATCTCTTGCTTGCCCTCCGGGGTTTCGAGCGTGACCTTGTATTGCGCCTTCACCGATCGCGGCTTTTGCGCGGCGGTGCGGCGGGCGTTGATCGTCACCTTGGCGGCGGCGAACTTGGCGGAGACGGACATGTTCATGGCGGACATCGTGCGTGAGACGGCGACGGGGCGTCGAGGAGTGCGCGCGTCGATGCGCGCGATGGGTTTTTCGAGCGACGTCTCGGGACTCGTCGTCGAGTCGTGACCCACCGATTATACCCACACCCCAGGGTTCGCGGCACGACGACACCGTCGAAACGTGTGTGACCACTTTTCGTCGACGACGACGACATCTCATGGCGCTTCGCGCGCGTCTCCCGCGCGCGCGCGCGTCGACGACGACGCGCGCGCGTCCGCGACGCGGGTCCACGGTCGCGCCCGTCGATCGCGCGCGCGCGCGCGCGCGGGCGAGCGAGGACGAGGACGGGGGCGCGCCGTCGTCGACGTCGACGGGTGACCCGTTCGGGTTCGGTGACGCGCGAAACCAAGGGCCGACGCCCATCGTCCCGGGGTTCGACACCGCGGAGGGTGGGAAGGTTGGGCCCGTGGGCACGGCGGTGATTTCGTTGGTGTTGTTCGTCCTGTTCGGTGGGTCGTTTTTTTTCACGAGCGTCCCGAGGGGGGCGGTGGAGGAGATGGCGCGCGCGGCGCTCGCGGACGACCCGAACGCGCCGACGAACGTCGTGTCGAGGGTGTGACGGCTGGGGGTGGTGATGTAGTGTACATTTTTTAATGTGATATTTTTTGGTCGTTTGGGCTACAGCGCGAGCGTTGTGCGGGCGATTGGTGAGTCGAAAAAGTCGGCGAGCGCGTCGCCGAGGGGCGCGCCGGAGACGACGCCGAGCGCCTCGACCGCGCTCGATGCGATCACGCGCAAAGCATCGACGTCGTCGTTCAAGTTTAGACTTGCGAGTGCTCGCGCCGCTAAGCGCTCGCGCGCGGGCGCGAGGGCGTTCGATCGGAGCACGGCGTCGCCGGCGTCCGCGGCGGCCATCGCGCGCTTCCGCGGCGCCGACTCATCCTCATCCGAATCGTCGACGACCGGTTTCCTGACATCGAGACATCTCGCGACGTGCGCAAAGAATCGCTCGCGTTTCGTCTTGTCTTCTCTGAGCGCTCGAAGGAGGACGTCGCCCGCGGCGAATTCCAGTCTCGCCATCGCGCCGAGCGACGCGCTCGAGTCGTTTTGATTCCTGGCGAACACGTACGCCGCGTCGACGATGTCTACGATCTCATCGATCGCCTTTCTCGGCGCCCCCGATATTTTGCGAACATCATTGCACGCGGAGATGCACGCGAGCGAACGTGCGATGACGTTACTAGCGTGCGGGAGGTCCAAGATGACGGCGTCCACGACGACGCCACGTCTGAGCGCTCGGCACAACTCGCCCCACGTTTCTTCGCTCTCATCCCGACGACTCGACGCCACTTTCGCGGCTTCTCGGAAAGATTCCAACGATTTCATCACCGCGTACGAATCGTTCGAGTGCAACACCGCGCTCGCAAAGGACCAAATCGTCGGGAGCAACGCCTCGTACGCCGCTCGGCGCGATTTTGCGAGTGCGAGTAAACGCGGAAGCACGATTTCGGTCGCGTGCGTGGGATCAATCTTCACCTCGAGCAATCCATCGAGTGCGCCTCGAAGTTCGTCGCGAGCGTTCACGTCAAGCGTTTCGATCTCATCGTCGTCAAAGAGCGAGAAGACGACGGCAAGCGCTGAATCGTCCACCTTGGAGAGCTCGCCCAGGGCGCCGCAGATCGCGGTCCAAATCGCGCTCACTCTGTACTTCACGCAGTCAGACGTCGCGCTCATTCGCGAGCGGCACTCGATCGCGATCGTGCGGAGAGAATCGATCGGAGGCGAGAGCGTTCCTTGCTCGCCACCCTCGGAGACGTTGCGCCATCGAGCCATGGCAACGAAGAGCGATGTCGCTCTTGGGACGCACGAGAGCGGGACACCGAACACATCGCTCTCTTCGTTCTCCGATTCGTCCGTTGATGAATCATCGCGGGTGAGGGCGAGGACAAGGGCCTGCTCGAGTGCTCGACACGACGTCACCATCTCCTCCTCAAGCGTCTCCTGTGTCTCCGCGTCGTCTCGCGAACAATCAATCGCATACGCCGCTCCCAAAGCCTCCATCGCCGGCTCCCATCCCTGCCCGAGCACATCGCCGTAGTTGTGCATTGCTTGTGCGACGCACGACACCACGAGTCCTCGAGATCGAGCGGTGCGCGCGTTTTCAATGGCGAACACGAAGGGCCGCATCGCGTCCATTTGCGTTGCCGAGCGCGTTGCTCGAGCACGTAAGAGCAAACGATCAGCTACTTGTCTCATCGACACCGTGGCATGTAAGACGACTTTTTCGTCCGCGTGTTTAACTGCCTCTACAAGGTGCTCGGAAACCACGCTCCAGAGCTTTGACCACACGAGACGGACGCGCGACATGTTTGTCGCTGCCACCTCTGTGAGACGCAACAGCGCAAAAATCTTCGCTGGCGCGCTCGAGGAGCTCCAAAGCCCGTGTCTAGACACCGTCGCCACTGCCGTGGCATAGGTCAAGATCTCGTCCGAGTCGAATCGCGTGCTCGCGGCGAACACTCGCTCGATAGCCTCGCCACCGTGCGTGGAGACCCACTTGATCACCGCAAGCTCGGCGGGATCAAGCTGAGACAGCGGATGCCCCGGCGTACCGTCGAACGACGATCGATCGGAGCTCACCGAACGATCAGTGGCATCGTTTTCATCGAACTCCAGTCGTTCTCGCATGACGGCGCGCGCAGCGGCGAAATCAAAGGCGACGCCGGCGCCGACGACAGAGCGCAGATGCTCAAGGCGGTCGATGATCTCCAACACGCTCGCCCACGCCTGAACGCCGCCGAGACTGCACTCGCTCGTGGCGAGTTCGAGTAAAGTGCTTAACGCTTCCTTACTCTGCGACGAAATTCCCTGAGGTCGGCCGAATCCCGGAGCGGTAACGAGGAACGCGCGCGTGTTGTCCCTGAGCGCAGGAAGTTGAAGCGTCGTGGCAAGTGAGAGCATTGCTCGCGTGGCCTCGAGCGGCATCGCGGCGTGCGCCGCGTCCGGCGCGGACGTGAACGCGGTGGACAACGCGATGAGCATGAACTTGCCCGCAACATCTAGCATCGGTCGCGCCAGACCGGGTTCGGAGGCGCGGACGAAGAGCGCACTCGCTGAGTCGTCGTGCGCCGCGGAGTCGCCCGGACCAGAAGTCTTGAATAACTCCTTGGTAGACTTCAAGAGCTCAGCAGTTTCATTGGTCGCCTCTTTTTGCATCGATCGTGCCTTCCAGGGCGCTGCAAAGTTGAGTGATGACGTGAGTTGGGACCACGACGTCTGCGGCGGATGTTTCGCCGCCGCCGCAATCTCGGCAGCGACGTCCGTGGCCGATGAAACCCGCGCCGGGGGTTCAGCCGAGTTCATCTTGATCTCTTTCGCGCACACGCGCTTATAAATTGCAGCGATCTTCTCGGCGTCGACCTCAGAGGCCGCCTCCGCGGCGGTCACCATGAGCACGAAATCCTGCTCGCTCATCTTCATCGCCTCCTCTGTGAGCGGATTGTGCGCGTCTGTGTTCAGCATGACGATGGCGAACGCCAGAATGTACGCCGCATCCGTGCTCGGATACACATTTTGATTGCACGCGCAAAATCTCGCGGCGAACGCCTCCATCAACCGATCGATCTTTTGTGCCTCGCCCGGAAGCCTGAAACCACTGAGGAACGCGCGCATGGCGTCGTCGATGTGCGCCCCCGTGAAATCAAAGCCGTGCACGTACGCGCGCATGACAGCGAGCGCATCTGAATCGGGCGATCCTAGGAGTTCGCCCAACGCGCTCGGACTCACCACCAAAGACGAAGTCGCCTTGCTCGAGGCGGTCGAGGATGACGCCGAGCGCAAAAACGCCGCGCAAGCGACCGCGTCCTCCGACCGCGCGGCGACGCGAAGCGATCGGACGTTTGGCTCGGCGTTGAACGCCTCGATCGCCCTCTCCGCCGAAATCTTGGCGGACTTTTTCGCGGCGAAGAGCTCGGACTCCGACTTGGTCGGCGGCGATGACGCCGCCGCCGCGTCTTCCGAAACCGCCGTCGCATCCGTCGCCACTGTCGCCGTTGCCGCCGCGACGGCGGCGGGCGTCGACGTCGTGGACGCCTCGTTTGATTTTGACGATGACGAAAGTTTGTCTTTCGATGGTTTTCGACCGATGAAAGGTCGAATCTCGAGGCCATCATTCTGATCGGCGTCGCCCGCGCTCTCTTCGTCCTCGTCGTCGTAGCCGCGGGCGCACCAGCTCTGAAGCGACCGTAAAATGCTAAACAAACACGTGAGCACGGCGTCACGCTCTAAGATGTCGTTCGTCTGCGCCGCGCGCGCGAGCGCGGCGACGGTGCGCTCGTACAGGTTCGCCGCGTGCAAGTCGCAGTCGTAGTTGACAAAAAAATCAACCAAGATTTGCGCCTCGCTCGCGAGACGACGCACCAGACGAAGCGCTGAGACGCGAACCGCCGCACTCGTCTCGTCAGTCTCGAGCGGATGTAACGCCATGATCGGGTAGAGCGCTGCGATCTGTTGCTTCCACACCGAGCGCGCGCGTGAGACGAGAACGCCGTACGCCATGCGCGCGATGGATACCAATATCCCCACCGATTGCTCCGCCTCAGATCCGCGAGGAACGTGTAACAGCGCGTTTCGCATGAGCGCCATCGAGAGCGGTTTCGACAACTCCCCGTGGAAGTGGTCGAGCCACAACGGCGCCCGCGGTCCCTCCATGAGTTGGCGTAAAATGTCCAACGCCAAGGCTTTGGAGTGCGTCAGGTACGCGTCGACGTCGATCGGTCCGTCCCTCGCCGCAATCTTACACAACATGATGAGAATCTGTTTCACGTCCTCCAAGTGCAAACGACGATTCGCGCTCACGTCTTCGGACGCGGCTAACGCCTCGAACCCACGCTCGGCGCGCTTGAACGCGGCGTTGATTATTTGCGTGAGCGTCGTCTTCGCCGCGCGTCGCGCGTTCTCATCCTCAGCAATCATCGCCACGTGAAATATCGATCGCGTGGCGTACAACAGCGCGTTCCCTCTCACCACGAGCGTCTTCTGTCCCTCCCCATCGTCTCCCGATTCCCCCGACGTCTCCGGATCTTCCGTCTCGCCGCACGCGCACGCCTGGGCGAACCGCGTCGCCGCGACGCCGCACCGCGCTCGATCTTCCCCCGTCTCCCCCCCCCCCCCCTCCCCACCTCCCGATAATTCACCCACTCCACACACCGCGCGCACGAGGCGAGCGCGCGCGTCATCGCTCGCCGCGTCGTCCCCGCCCGCGTCTCGCGCGACGCCGCGTCCGAATCCGCGTTCAATCAACTTAATCGCCGTCTCCGCCGCCAACGCCGATCGTCGCCCCCGACGCTCGCGCATCGCGAACGCGAGCGCGTCCAACGCCGTCGTCGCCACCGCGCGCGCGCGGGCGTCGTCGGCGTCGTCCAGGTCTTGGACGATCCCATCGCATCGCTGGAGCAGCGCCCGCGCGTGATGATTCGCGAATCCAACGCGCGCGAGCACCCCCAGGTCCTCGCGCGCGGCGTTGACGAAGGCGAGAAATATCTCTCGCACCGTCACCGCGTCCGCGTTCGCGTCGGCCATCGCGCGCGCGTCGGCGAGGCGATGATTCGGGCGCGCGTCGTGGGCGATCGATTCCAAAGGTGATTCCAAAGGTGATTTTCACGCCCCGTCGACCGGTGGGGATCCCTTTGCGACGCACGCGTGCCTTTCGATCGATCCCTTTCGATGCGACGCCGCGGATCGTCGCGCGCGACGACGATGGCGATCGCGACGCGGGCGATGGTGACGCCGACGACGCGTAGGTGGAAGGTGGCGACGCGCGCGCGGGGCGAGCGCGCGGACGACGGGGGCGAGACGGGACGACGGACGATGATGATGATGATGATGATGATGATGATGTCGAGCGGGACGACGACGGCGTGGACGGCGCGCGCGCGCGCGGCGAGCGCGAACGCCGGGACGGACGATGTCGTCGATCCCTCGATAGAGGCGCGGAGGCGAAAGATGGAACGGCGAGTGAATCGGATGCGGCGGGTGGACGCGGCGAGTCGAATCGAACGCGAGGCGCGAGACGCGGAAAACGAACGGGCGAGGGTGACCTACGCCGAGTTCGCGGCGAAGAAGAAGGCGAAGATTAGACTTGAACGTGAGGGTGAGCTCACGGCGGAGGAGATCGAGCGGGAGGCGGCGCGGCAGGGTGAGATGGCGCGCGAGCGCGCGCGGCGCGGCGCCGAGGCGGAGCGCGCCGAACTCCGGGAGTACGAGGAACTCCTCGCGCGCAGACGTCGAGAGGCGGCGATGCGCGCGGAGAATGGAGACGTGGGATGGTATCGCGATTGATTTTTGTTAAAGGGACGATTCCGCGACCGCGACCGCTCACTTGAAGACCTCGTCGAAACCCAACACGCGCGGGACGAGGTAGACCAACAACTGTCGAATCGCCGCCGACTCGCCGTAACTCACCGGAACGCTGAACCGTTGTTGCCCGCGATTCTCACTGAGCGTCACCGTGAGATTCACAAACATCCCCCCCGAGCCATCCGGCATGGGTTCAACCTTGAACGCCTTTCCCAGCGTCCCGCCGCCGCCGCCGTTCGCCTTTGCCGAGTCGTGAAAAAACGAGCACGACCCGTTCGCCGCCATGCGATCCGCCAGCTCCGCCGCCTCCGTCCCGCTCAGCATGAAACTCCCTTTATTCTGCCAATCGTACGTTCTCGGCGCCGTCGCGTTCGCCAGTTCCAACAGGACCCCGCCCGGGCGTCGCACCACCGCGTTTTCGCCCAGCGCCCCGAGCGTCGGGCGCACCGCCTTCATCTTCATCGCCCCTCGCGTCTTGTACACCCCAAAATCCACAAACGTCGTCGGCGGCGGCGCGCGTCCATCGTCCCGTCGCGCGCCGTCGTCCCACGACCGCGGCGGCGGCGTGGACGCCCCGTACGCCGTCGACGACGTCCAACGGTGATGACGTTCGCGTCGATCGCCATCCCGCGGTCTCGGGCGTCGATCGCGCGCGCGATCGGCGCGCGCGACGTCCGCGGACGTCGACGCGCGACGAAGCGCGCGCGCGGTGGCCGCGCACGTCGTCCCGATCGCGCGCATCGCCCGTCGCGCGCGATGTGCCGCCGGCGCGCGACGGGCGGACGGGCGCGTCGCGTACTGTGGAGGTATTACAGCCATGTGTACACACCGACGGGTGCGTCGGGTGTCCCCATCGGGGTGCCGCGAACACACACACGGGGTGAAAGCACGCAAAGTACGTAAAGACTAAAGACGTCCCCATCGGGGTGCCGCGAACACACACACGGGGTGAAAGCACGCAAAGTACGTAAAGACTAAAGACGTCCCCATCGGGGTGCCGCGAACACACACACGGGGTGAAAGCACGCAAAGTACGTAAAGACTAAAGACGTCCCCATCGGGGTGCCGCGAACACACACACGGGGTGAAAGCACGCAAAGTACGTAAAGACGTCCCCATCGGGGCGCCGCGCGCGCGACATCGCGCCGGGCGACGCCTCGATGTCGAGCTCGATCGCCCCCGCGCTCGCGTCGATGTTCGCGCGAAAAATCACGCTCGTCCCCAACGTCGCCGGAGAACGAAAGCGCCGCGCCGGCGTCATCGAGTGCGCGCACAAGAAAGGGACGGGGTCCACGAAGAATGGCCGCGATTCCAATCCGCAGTACCTCGGGGTGAAGAAGTACGGCGAGGAGAAGGTCACGGTGGGCTCGATCATCGTCCGACAGGTTGGGAATAAATTCCACGCGGGCGAGGGCGTGGGGACGGGGCGAGACTTCACGCTGTTCGCGCTGCGCGAGGGTGAGGTGCGATTTAGGGTTGGGGCGAATAAGAAGAAATACGTCACGGTGGTGGATGGCGTCGATCGCTCGGGACGAGAGGATGGGGCACCGACGCGGAAGGATAAGCGTCGGGCGATGTACACGCCGCGCGCGGTGGTGCGAGAGGCGTTGGAGCGCGGGGAGGAGGTGCCGAAGAGGGCGGCGACGGCGACGCGCGCGGCGGCGACGGCGCGAAAGACGCGCGCGACCGAGGCGGCGACGCGAAAGAAGACGCTCGCGCGGACCGGGTCCGCGGCCGCGCCGAAGGGTTTTTACCGCCAG
This sequence comes from Ostreococcus tauri, assembly GCF_000214015.3. Taxonomy (NCBI): domain Eukaryota; kingdom Viridiplantae; phylum Chlorophyta; class Mamiellophyceae; order Mamiellales; family Bathycoccaceae; genus Ostreococcus; species Ostreococcus tauri. Next base: position 63,887 of record NC_014442.2, read on the forward strand.
GTGAGCAAGGTGCGATATTGCAACCTCTCGCTGTTATTGATGGATGAGATCATGGAGACGAACGGCGTCATCGTCAAGGCGGATGCCGAAAAGTTCTACGAGCACATGCTCGACGGACCTGGCGTGACCCCGACCGAACTCGCATCGTTGGAATTCGTGCTCAACGGTGGCGGCGGACCGTACACGTACGTCACCGACGCCGAAGCCAAAGCGTTCCTCGCGGAGAAGATCGCCCAGACGCGCGGCGAGCTCGAGTCCGACGCCGGCGCGAGGTAAATCGAACGAATCCCGAAATTACCTGAACGCAATTAATATTGATTTTACTTTAACGCACCAACGTCGTGATCGCTACGTCCCACGCGCGCGTCGCGGTCGTCGCGCGCGGGTCACGGGCAAAAATAATACCCATAACTTTTGCGTCGTTACCGCTTACGATTCTGGGTGTACGTCGATTTAGCCCTTCCATCCCATATCAAGAGCACTCGTGGTCTAGTGGTAGAATAGCCGCCTGCCAACCAAATTGGCAACGGCTGGCGCGTTCGTTCGCGCTACACAATGAATCTGCTCGTAGTGAACACTACGTATATGCTATATGCAGGGCGCGGCAGACCCGGGTTCGATTCCCGGCGAGTGCAGTGAACGAGCGAACACGACGAAGAAACGAAAAACTTTTTTGACCTTGCGAAGGCTTTTAATTTTTAATCAAAGAGCTTGCATTGAATTCAGTTCTTCACCGATTACCCATTACAAAAGTTATTACTCGTATCACATTTCGCGGGTGGACGCGAGGCATTTCCTGTAGCAAGCTTCGCACACGCGCCCGTCACCATCTCTTTGGGGACGACTCACCTTCCCTCGAGAAACCGCACGCGAGCATAGCGCGCACGTGAACGGTGGCTGATTCGCCTTGCTTGCTTTTTCGTAGCACCCAACGCACACGCGCCCGTCACCATCTCTTTGGGGATGACTCACCTTCCCTCGAGAAACCGCACGCGAGCATAGCGCGCACGTGAACGGTGGCTGATTCGCCTTGAGAGCTTTTTGGGTGCACCCAGCGCACACGCGCCCGTCACCATCTCTTTGGGGACGACTCACCTTCCCTCGAGAAACCGCACGCGAGCATAGCGCGCACGTGAACGGTGGTCGATTCGCCTTGCTTGCTTTTTGGTAGCACCCTTCGCACACGCGCCCGTCACCATCTCTTTGGGGACGACTCACCTTCCCTCGAGAAACCGCACGCGAGCATAGCGCGCACGTGAACGGTGGTCGATTCGCCTTGCTTGCTTTTTGGTAGCACCCTTCGCACACGCGCCCGTCACCATCTCTTTGGGGATGACTCGCCTTCCCTCGAGAAACCGCACGCGAGCATAGCGCGCACGTGAACGGTGGTTGCTTTGCGATGCTTGCTTTTTGGTAGCACCCAGCGCACACGCGCCCGTCACCATCTCTTTGGGGATGACTCGCCTTCCCTCGAGAAACCGCACGCGAGCATAGCGCGCACGTGAGCGGTGGTCGATTCGCCTTGCTTGCTTTTTGGTAGCACCCAGCGCACACGCGCCCGTCACCATCTCTTTGGGGATGACTCGCCTTCCCTCGAGAAACCGCACGCGAGCATAGCGCGCACGTGAACGGTGGTCGCTTTGCGAGTAAAGCGATTTGGTAGCATCTTTCGCACACGCGTCCATCGCCGTCTCCGCGGTAACTTTGTTTCCCTTGCATCTCTCTGTCGCACTCAAGGCACTGAAACTGCGGCTTCTTTGCATACAAAGCGATTTGGTAGCATCTGTCGCACACGCGTCCATGGCCGTCTCCGTGGGAGTGACTTCGCGACTTTCCTTGCGGAAAATCTCTGTCGCACCGTCCGCACGTGAACGCCGGCAAAGTCTTCGTACATCGCGTCTTCTTTCCGGATGTCTCTCTGATCTCGTTCCACGTATACTCGCGGGTGACCTCCCTGGTATGGCACACACCGGGCTGAGAAAAGTTCATTCCGACGACGCCGTCCGCGGTGTGCTCGTGCAAGGTCCCGTAGTGCGCGGTGAATACCGCTTCGACGAAGAATCCGGCGCTCGCAATCGCGCGCGCGACTTCCAAAATCGACGGCGTCGACGCGCACGTTTTCACGTACGTCTTCGCCAACTCGACCGCGCTCGCTTCATCCTGTCCGTGAATGACCCACAAACTGCATTGAAAATCAGCATCAGCATGGTCGTCGTCGCCCTTTTGGGCTCGTCGAACGAGTGCGTGTCCTCGCTGCATGTCGTGCGCGCGCCCGTCGCCGAGCAGCGCCGTCAAGTGCTCGTTGATTCGTCGCTCTACATCGACACTTTCCCCGATGTACGCGAACACGAGTCCGTCGTCGGTGCGAATTCTGTAGTGATAGCACCCGCGTACGTTCAGATATCGCGCCATCGATCCCGTGGCCGTCTCGACCTTTTCCAAAGCCTGACGCAACTCGAATTCGCTCGCGTCCAGCGCCATCGCCGCGGCGCGAACCGCGTTAAGATTTTGACACGCATACTTTGACTCCGCCGCGTTGAGCGGGGAGGACCATTCTGCGATTATTGGACCGGTGGTACGTCGAAATGCACGTTGGCGACACGCTTCATCATCATCTATGTCGACCTTCGGCAGCCCCGTCGCCGCGAACAATGGCGCTCCTCTCGCGAGCCAACGCGCGAAACTGTCCCGCGCGCACGCGCTCGGTGAGACGCGCGAGTAAATGTCTGAGATGATGCTCTCGAAATCCACGCCGCGCACCGTCTCATTGTTCATGGTCTTGGCGCACAATTCGGCATTAAACACCGCCAAGGTGACGACCGGTGCTCCTCCGAGTCCGTTCCCGGCGGCGCGTGTGACGTATTTCAACGCGAGCGTCGTCGCCGTCGCGACACCACCAGCGGTATCTTTGGGCGCGTCGTTCTCCACCGGCGCCTCCAATCCGACTCCGCTCGCCGCCTTCGGCGCCGCCTCGTCTCGCCTCGCGGCGTTCGTGTCGTCGCCGAGAGCGACGCGTGTCGCCCCCGCCGCGAACGCGACGCGCGCGTTCGCCGCATCCGACTCGGCGTCCGCCTCGGCTTTGGCTTTAGCTTTGGCATCCGCGCCACCGCGACCCCCGACTGGCCAACCAACACGTGCGTTAGCAGCAGATGACGCTTCCACGAATGCCTCACGGTTTCGCTTCCCCAACCCCGCGAATGCATAGCCGTATCCACCGCGGTATCCCCGCGGCATTGCTCCCGTCCTGCGCGTCCACGGCGGACAGTTAGTTATTAATCCGCCATCGGCGCGCATCGAACGAACGCGTCACCGTCGTCGACGCCGTCGCCCGCGCGCGCGCACCGCGACGTGAAACAAATCGACGCATCCTTTCGCGCGCGCCCGTCGTCATCGCGCGCTCGCGCGCCCCCCGGCGGCGCGATGCACGCGCCACCGGGGAACAGCGCGCGCGCGATGCGATCTCGACCAATCGCCCCCTCTCCGCGCCGCGACTCCGCGTCGCGCCGCGCATCGTCCGCGAACGAGACGTACCTTTATTCCCTCGTCGATGTCGTCGCGCGCACGCGCACGGAACGTTCGCGTTCGAGTCGAATTCGCGCGCCGCCGTCGCGCGCGATTCCAATTCGAAATCGCGCGCGCGCCGAGTGCCGACGCGACGACGCGTCGTCGTCGTCGCAGGCGTCGCGTCGCGCGCGGCCGCATCGCGTCGCGCTTTTTTTTTTTTTTTTGCGTCCGCATCGCGTCGCCCCCCCGCCGCGACGCGTCGCCACCGGACGCATCGCGGCGGGGTGTGCCGCTCGGCGTCCGATGCGGACGCGACGCGTCGACATTTTCCAAATATTTTGTAGGCCATCAAGAAAAAATGTGACATCGAGCGAGTGCCAAGGGGTAAAATGGCTAAAAGGGGGTAAAACACGGGGCAACGGGGCAACCATCTCACTCATCCGCCGTCCGCGGTGGCGCCTTTCGCCCTCTTCCAACAAACCAACGCGCGCGAGACCTCGGCGCGTTCGACGACGGCGCGCGCGCGCGGTTCGACGTGACGCGACGACGACCTCGGTCGAAATCGTCGCGTCGAACGTCCAGGACGCGAGACGCTCGCCGATTGGACGTCTGCTAGGGTTTAGAGGGTTGAGACACCCATCGCGCGCCGCCGTCGACGCCGCGACACCTCGGCGCGCCCGCGATGGCGCGCGCGTGAGCGCGGGCGAAGGAACGTCCACGGCGAGACACTCGAGCCCATGCCCGCGGTCGCGCGCGGCGAGCGGGGCGCGGCGACGTCGACGCGGACGGATGACGTCCCCGCGGGGTCTCGCGACGCGCTCGTCGCGCACGTCGACGGCGCGCTCACAAAGCTCGGGCTCGAGCGATTGAGCGCGAGCGAACGGGCGTCGAGTGATTTCGCGCCCAAGCGACCGATGCCGGAGCGCGACGCGAAGCGACCGGGACACGACGCGTGGACGTCGAGCGGGCCGACGCGCGGGGCGCGGCGACGCGGCGTCGAGCCGGCGACGCTCGCGAGAGCGATCGTGGACGATATCGAGGGGGCGTCGGACGTCTTCGCGACCGCCAAGGTGATATCGAACGGGGCGAACGCGTGTAAGGTGATTTTGACGACGAAATCGAGGGTCGAGGCGATGCGCGAACTCGGGTTGCGACAATGCCCGGGGTGCTTCAAGTTTTTCGCCCTGCACGGCGGTGGGTTGCGGAATCACTGGCTCGAATCGAGCGAGTGCGAGTACGTCATGAGTAGTGGTCACCCCGAGAACGCGTCGGACGAGGAGGATGATTCCTCCGTGTCCGACCACTCGTGGCGAGGAACGAGCGGGTTGTCGAAACCGCCCGGATGGACTTCGCATCGAAGGACTCGACGATCGCAAGGTCCGCCCGTGATTCCTCCGGACGTGCACCCGGACTCTGTCACGGATGTCCATGGGTCCACAGCTTTAATGTGGGCCGCGGGTTCGGGGAAAATCTCCGTCATGGACTACTTAGTGAATGAACGCGGAGCCGACGTCTCGCACGTTGGCGCGAGGAAGGATGGTCGAACGCCCTTGCACTGGGCCGCTCGAAACGGACGATTGGAGGCGTGCGAGTGGTTGTTAGAGCGCGATCCAAAATTAGCGAATACACCCTCGTTCGACGGCGATTACCCGTTCCACTTGGCGGTGTGGAAGACGCGACACGCGTGCGCTTCGTTTCTCGCCGAGCGCGCGAGTGGGTCTACTTCGGCGCGAAATCGGTGGGGTTGTAACGCCGTGCTCTGGGCGTGCACCGCGGACGTCGGGAACGACGACCAGAGTCGCAGAGACGTCTTACGCATGGTTCGATGGTTGGTCGAAGATTTAGACGTTCCGTTCGACGTGGTAAACGTAAACGGGCACTCGGCGCTACACAAGTGCGCCATCTATGGCCACGCTAACGTGGTTGATTACTTGTTGGGAAAACTTCGTTGTGTTGATGTTGTTGTTGATGATAGTTGTAGTAGCGGTGATGATGGTGATGATTTGAAGAAGAAATCGATTGAAAAGATGATTTTACAGGACGATAGGAGGCAGGCGCCGAGCGATTTAGCTCGCGTCAACGGATTCCTCGAGCTCTCCGCAGCGCTTCGCGCGATCGAGGATCAAGCCTTACGTCTTCCGGTCGTTTTTGGAGGTGTTAAATCTAAGTGTGATATTGAAAACTAGATATCTACGGTACCTATGGTGTTCTACACGATGTCGACGACGATCCCCACGGATGCGCACGCGTCTTTGAAATCATCCGGCGGGTGGGCTACGATCGGGACCGGATATTCGTCGCTCGGAAACGTAAGCGTTCTCGCGTGCAACGCGTGTCGATCGATGATGTCCGACGGTGCGCCGTATATCGTGTCGCCTACGATCGGTAAACCAGCCGCGGCCAAGTGCGTTCGAATCTGATGCGTTCGCCCAGTCTTCGGGCGCGCCTCGACGAGGACGTGAGCCGCCGACTTGGATACGATCCGAAACAGCGTCGTCGCCGGTTTCGCATCTTCCGGCGCATCCTCAGGCGTTAACACCGCCTCAACGAAGAACGTCCCGGGCTCCGCGTCGTCCCTCGCACGCTTCACGAGTGGGAATTCGATCGTGTGCCACTCGCCCGAGTCGTCCGACGCGTCGCCCCGCGCCTCGCACAGCGCCCAATACGTCTTCTCGACTCGACGATTTTCAAACCATCCCTGCACCTCCTTCGCCCGCGCACTCGTTCGACAGATAACCAACGCCCCACTCGTGTCCAAATCTAACCGATGCGCGACGTACGGCACGAGCGAAGCGCCTTGAACGCCGTCCACGGTCCGCCACCGCGCGACGCACGCGCTCGCGGCTGAATCGTCACCGACGCGTCGTCTCGGCGTCGACGGCGTCCCAGCGCGCTTGTTCACCACCGTCATCGTCGCGTCCTCGTACGCGATGTCGTCGTCACCGAGCGTCCAATCCATCTCGAGCCCCCACGGCGTCGCGTCCACCTCGGCTCGCACCGCCCGCGCGACGGCCCGCGCGTCCATCCGCAACGCCCGCGCGACGGCCCGCGCCGAGACCACCGGCTCGCTTCCCCGCGCGAAGCCAAATCGCATCGCGCACACCGCGTACGAAGTCGATCGCTCGCCGTGTCGACGCTTCACGCTCGCTCGAATGACCTCGCGCTCGACGCGCTCGAAATGCGCACCGTCGAGGACGTCCGGCGCGCACAGCGACAGGTGCGATCGCCACGCCCGCGCGCGCACGACGGCGTCGCAGTGTGGACATTTTTCCGCCTCCACGCGCGCGACGGCACCGTCCCGCGGTCGTCGCGTCGACCTCGACGCGGGGATGACGGCGCGGGCCCGATGCGACGAACGCATTGTGACGCCGCACACCGCGACGGTTCGTGTCGCCCCGACATGGAGCGCATCGCCCGCGCGCGCGCCGAACGCGGGCGTGGAAATATATCCACGCGCGCGGCGAAGTCTCGGGTCCAGCGCGTCGTCGCGCGACCGCAAGGACAGGGGTCGTTGGCGCAGCAGCACCTGGGTCAAATAGCTCCGGGTTCGGTGTTGTCCAAAGCGATCGATCGAGCGAAGGGTTCGATCGATTGGGGGAAGATGGCGTCGGATGTCTCGTCTCTCGATGCGTCGTCGTCCGCGGTGGCGAAGTCGCCGGCGCTCGGGTTGGTCCTGGGCGAGCTCGGACTCGCGGACGGGGACGCGGAGCGACTGGCGAGCAAGGTGCGGGCGACGGAGGACTATGGATCGTTCGCGCTGCAGCGAACGCTCGGGATGAAGGCGGTGATCACATTAGGGGCTACGCGGGGGGGGGTGACGGACGCGAAGACGCGGTGCGCGATCGGGAGGGTGATCAGCGACTCCTCGAGCGAGGACTCGTTGTTCGCCGTGTTCGCTCGACGCGCGAGCAAGGATTTGGACGCGTTCGTGAGCGGGGTCTCGGAAGATTTGCAAAGGATCGCGAGTGAATCGTTAAGTTCTGAAGATCTGGACCGCACGAAGAACTGGTACGCCGCGAGCGTGTCGCCGGCGCACTTTTCATTTGTTCAAAATCAGGTCCGCCGAGCGTGCTCTTCTTCAAACGCCGACACGAAAAATGTCAAGGTGGTTCCGGTGCTGATTCCGGTCATGGATGGGAAATCCACGAGGGGTACTTTCGGCGGTGCCTTAGACGGCGCAGACGACGACGAGGACGACGACGATGGGTTCATGTTCGGAAAGAAGAGCAAGAAGAAGAAAAAGGCGAAATCAACCTCCGCCGCTGCTTCCTCGACATCATCCGAGCCGCAAACAGTCTCCGATCTCCTAACGAAGATGGTTTCCCAACGCGTCGGTTCGCAGCGTGAACCGACGTTCCCCGAGCTCGAGATGTCCTGGGGACAGACGACCGCCGCGGAGGTCGGCGGCGCCGTGTTGCAGCTCGTCGCAGAGGCCCCGGCGAAGTCGGTGGTGATCCTTCCCTCCGAGCTCATTCGCGCCACGATCTCCTTTGATGCCGATGCATCGGGCGTAAACGCCGTGGGCGCACGCGCGGTATCGATCGAACAAGTCGCGAGCGACGCCTCCATCATTGGCGATGACGTCTCATCGACGCTCTGGGTCACCTTTGATCCGGACGACGCGTCCAAGTCCGCCGAGACGTTCAAGCGAGCGCTAGAAAACATTCGCAGTCGCAATATCCCTATCGTCAACGCTGTTTTCGCTCTCGTTCCCGAGATCGAGTCCTGCGACGCCGAGAACGGCCCGGCGGATGCCGTCTCGCTCGCCGCCTCGGTATCCAGCCGAGCGCACGCCGCATTCGTCTCCGATGACGACGAGTGAGCGCATAGACTAGCGTAGTATTTAAATCTCACATTTTATTCCTCATCGTTTCATCGCATTTACGTCGCCGTTTCGTCTCAGACTCACGCATCCAAATCGTTTGCGTCCGGCGCGTCCACACAGAGCTGTCGCTGAGTCGAAAACCCACACATTTCGACGCCACACGCGCGACATGCTCCAATTCGCCCTCGCGGGCGTCGTCGGCGTCCTCGCTGGTGTCGTGAGTGCATCCGCGACCCGTCGAAGGCGACGTAAGGGCCGTAAAACGGGCGCACCGGTGCGTGTTTGGAATGATGTTTTTAAAAACTTGGAAAAAGTGTTTCGAGTTTCACCCGCCCACGACGTTTTCACGATCGACTGACGCGTTTTCGACGCACGTGTAGGGCCCCGTGAGACGTTTTGGTGGACGTCCGACGCTTTCGGTGTCGATGACGCCCGTGAAGGCGTCTAATTACGCGTTGAGTTGCGACGCGCCGGCGTGCGCGTGCTGCGGCGATACCAAAGCGACGCCGTCGACGCCGACGACGGCGAAACCCGATCCGTTATCGCCGACGAAGCGCGATCGGTACCTTTCGTGGGACGATTACTTCATGTCGGTCGCATTTTTGAGCGCGCAGAGGTCGAAGGATCCGAATAAGCAAGTAGGCGCGTGTATCGTCGGAGAGGACAAGCTCATCTTGGGCGTCGGGTACAACGGTTTCCCTCGCGGGTGCGCCGACAGCGCGCTACCGTGGGCGAAGAAGAGCACGAACGGTGATGAGCTGGAGACGAAGTATCCGTACGTGTGTCACGCTGAGATGAACGCAATCATGAATAAGAACTCGGCGTCCGTGGCGGGCGGGACGTTGTACGTGACCATGTACCCGTGCAACGAGTGCGCGAAGTTGATCATTCAGGCTGGGATTCGCGAGGTGGTGTATTACGAGGGGAAGATCAGTGAGGCAAAGGAGACACCGATGTCGCCGGGTGTGAGCGATGGATCGGTGGCGAAGCGCGACGATCCCAAGCACATTTACGCCGCGGCGAATAGGCTGTTACGACTCGCCGACGTGCGCGTGCGCCAACACTCCCCCGCGGTGGCGGTGCAGGTGACGTATTTAGACGAGAGCGACGATGAGGACGAGGAGTTCGTCGCGGACGCGTCGGCGTGAGGGCGGGCGAGGAGTTAGGGATGATCGGTGTGTAATTTTGCATAGCATTTCAAGCGAGCGACGAGTCCTGACGCCGGCGATTTTTTCTTCTCCCTCGTCCATCCTCATCCATCGCGCGTTTGAATCAAATCAAACCTCAAGTCTAGTCCCGGTTGGTCTCGCGGCTCTTCGAGGCGCTCAACTCCTCAACCGTCTCCCACGCCACGGCGCAGTCATCGGTGCATTCCTTCGCCGCGGCGAGGGCAGCTTCCAGCGCCGCTTCGATCTTCGCAACGCGAGCTTGGTTGACCTTCTTGGCAACCTCCTTCACGCCCTTCGCAGCGGCTTCGATCTCCTTCATGGTCTTCTCATCGACCGAGCCCGCCGCGCGCGCCGCGGCGATCGTAGCCTTGGTGGACTCGATGAACTTCTTATCCGCATCAGAGATCGCGACTTCCTGCATGGAGTCGTCGCTCGAATCCTTCGTCGCCGCGCTCAGCTCCTCGACGTCGTCCCACAGCACCGCGCAATCGTCCACGCACTGCTCCGCTTCCTTGAGCGCGTCTTGCAATCGTTCCGACGCGCCTTCGGCCCGAACGACCGTCGAGCGTCGCGCAGCCACCTACATCACGCGTCCGATCCGCGCTTCGTCAGTCTCCGATTCGGGCGTCCCGCGCCGCGCCCTCGATCGTCCCGCGTCATCCCCGCCGGCGTCCTCCACCCACCGTTCGACCGCGATCCAGCGCGCTCGATCGAGAGCGACGTGACGCGCGCGCGTTTCACGCCCACGACGCCGCGAACCCATCGACGCGCGCGTCGCGACCGCGGGCGATCGTCCCGATCGCGTCGATGCGCTCTTATCCGATCGCGCGCGATGATCCCTTCGTCGCGCGCCGCGAACGCGTCCCGCGCGCGCGCGAGCGTCGCGCGAGGTCGTGACGCACCGTGCGCGTCGCCCGGGCGAAGACGCGCGGGCGGAGGAGAACGTTGAGCGCGGTCGAGGCCATCGTCGCGCGCGAGGTGTGACGCCGACGTGGGCGTGGGTGGTGGGGTTTTTTATCGCCGCGTCGTGGTCTCGTACTGTGGGTGCGTCGAGGTCGGTGTACGTGGATGATGGGTGTGGTGATCGGACATGTGGGTGGTGCCGCCGAGCCGGACGGGGCGCGGAGCGGCGAGAGACGCGCGGGACGGCGCGTGGGGGATGGATGCCGCGTCGAGCGCGTGCGTTTGGTTTGGTGACGTGTTGGTTTTACACGCGAGGTGTGTCGAGAGACTCACGCCTTCTTCTCGATGAGGTACGTCACGGCGGCGACCAAGTCGGCGGCGCGCTTGACGACGGTTTTCTCCATCTCGCTGGCGTACGGTACGGGGGCGTCTTCCATGCACAAACGCATCACAGGGGCGTCGAGCTCGTCGAATAAGTTCTCGGAGACGATGGCGGAGAGCGTGGCGCCGACACCGCCGGTTCTGGTGGACTCGTCTAGGATGACGAGCTTGTGCGTGCGCTCGAGCGAGGTCTGGATCGTCTTCCAGTCCACCGGCTTCAGGCACGTGAGCTCGATGAAGTCGGCGTCGATGCCCTTTTGGGCGAGCTCTGCCATGGCTTCCTCGCACTCCTTCACGCCGTGGAGGTAGGTGACGATGGTAACAGCCTTTTCATTCTTCACCGCCTCGTCGCTCGCGAGGTGATGGACGGTGGACTTGTGGAGGGGGAGGAAAGAATCAGGGATCACCGGACCGCGAGATTTCATCATCTTCACCGGAAGTAAGAGCACGCCTGGGCCGTTGTCGCGAATCATAGACTTGGCCAAACCGTACGCCTCCTGAGGCTTACTCGCCGAGCAAATCTTCAGACCCGGGATGCCCATGATGTAGGCGTGGAAGGGCTGAGAGTGTTCGGCACCGAGAGATTGGTTCGGGGCCGTACCCCCGGCACCGATGACCGTCATCGGCATCTTGAACTGACCGCCCGTCGTGGCATACGTGTTTCCGGCGGAGGAGAGCTCCGCCATACCGTAAATACCAAAGTTGGCATTCATGAGCTCAACGATGGGGCGGTAACCATTCATCGCCTCGCCAAGCGCCTTACCCATGAAGTGACCCTCGTCGATGATCTCATCCGCCGCACGAAGCGTGCCGAAAGCTTGTTGCGTGTTGGCAGGAATATTGTAAGATGAACCGGCTTGAAGATCCTCAGCGTGCGCGACTGTCGTTGGGTCACGCAACATCTCCTCGAGAATGGCGAGGTTCACTGCGTCGCCGATGGAAATACCTCGCGGATCGGTGCACATCGCGCGGAGCGCCTCGATGCGCGCCTCGAGCAACTTCAGCGTCTCGGCCGGAATGATCTTTTCCGTCACCGTTCGCGCAGATTCGAGGCCCTCAACCGGTTCACGTGCCGAGTAATCGACAGCCCCGCTCGGATCTGGGTACTCAAGCTCCGCGGCGAGGCCCGGCGGCGGCGGTGGAGACGCGTCTGCAAACGCGAGCGCGCGTTGCGTCTCAGCCTTGGCGCGCTCTGTCTCCTTCTTGAGATCAATGCGCGCGGCATCGGCGGAATTCTCGAAAATCTTAATCGGGTCGCACTCAGCTCGCGCCCAGCGCTTCTCATCCTTGCGGTTGCGCTCGTGTTCCGGGTCTGCCGGTGAATGACCGTTGAAGCGGAACGTGTGCACTTGCAAAATAGCTGGACCCTTCGTACGCACGTGGTTGATCACAGTGCGACCAACCTTCAGCACATCTTGAACGTTTTGACCATCGACGAGCACGCCTGGGACGCCGTAATGCTTCCCTTGGTTGAAAACTTCTTGGTTCGCCGCGACATCCTTGGTGAACGTGTTGATGGCGCGACCGTTGTCGATGACCAAGAAAAGAATCGGAAGGTTTTCCTTCGCTGCGGCGTTCAGGCACTCTGCCATGCGTCCGTTTTGGGCGCCACCTTCGCCGACGAAGACGACGGTGATGCGGTCCTGCGCGTCGTCGCGTCCGAGCATCTTGTCGAGGACGATGGATCGCGCCGCGCCGACCGCGTACGGAAGCTGCTCGGCAACGAGCGCCCACCCACCTTGGAAGTTGGTATCCATGTCGTACACGTGCATGGACCCACCGGTACCGCGACACGTGCCACCATCCTTCCCGAAGAGCTCCGCCATGACGGCTCCGCTATCAACGCCGCACGCGATGGCGTGGCAGTGATCGCGGTAGTACGAGTGCTTCAGGTCATCTTTACGAATAGCATCGTTCAACAGCGCCGGAATTGACTCCTGACCGTTGTCCAAGTGCATGAAACCTCGAATCTTCCCCGCCATGTACGCCTGGTTGCACTCGTTTTCAAAGTCTCGGCACAACTGCATCATGTAATACGCCTTGCTCAAGTCCTCATCCGAGAGCGCTTCCGCTCGTTTCAACTCCTCCTCCGTGGCGCCAAAGTCTCTCTTCAGCGCATCCTTCGCCCGATCCCACGGCGTCTCGATCCGCAGTCGTTCCAAATTCGCCGGCGGTCCCGCAGTCTTCGTCGCCGCGCGCGTCGTCGTCTTGTTTCTCACCCGCCGCTGCGCCAATTTCGTGGGCACGCTCGCGCTCGCGCGCACGGCTCCGTGTCCGCTCATCTCACTCGGATGTTCACGAACGCCCTGTCATCGTAAGACGCCCAGCGTCATCGTCAGTCGTCGGATAAAGAGTTGTTTGAGAGATCTAAAAGATCAGGGTAAGACGCGAAAGCGCGACGAAATCACCCTCGCGTCGCGCCCGCTCGTCGACGTTCGCCTCAAAATCGAGCGACGACGGAGCGAGAGTGCGTGTCTCCCGATCGCACCGAGCGAGAGATCGCGCGGAGGCGCGTTCGAGACGCACCGAGACGCGGGAAGTGGTGCGGTCGACGCGCGCGGTCGAGCAGCCGACGGCGCCGGGGGCGCTGGTCCGTGGATGTCATCACGCTCGATGGGTCTCGTGTCCACCGCAGTATGGTTCACGTGTCCGACGCGCGTCTTTTTTGGGGCGATTTTGGCGGGAGATCGTCGTGGGATCGAACGAATGCATGAATGATGGTCCTTAAGTATCTATATTATGAGCTAGAGCGCTATCCACGCGCCACGCGCCCGCCTCACCAGCGCACGGCGAGCGCGTCGGCGTGCACGAAGGCGAAACCTTGCACGATCCACGCCAATGGAGCGAGGATCCAGATTACATTCGCGGCGAAGACCACGATTTTCGCCGACGTCGAGGCGCCGATGTCGTAGCGGTTGTAACAGTAATTCGCAAAGTACCCGAGCGTGCCGTAGAGCATTTGATAATTCATGACGATCGCTACGACGCCGACGGTTCTCGGGGAGATGGCGGTGATGATTGGAACGTGTGGAAATCCCGTGACGGCCATAGAGAGCGCGATGGTGGGGATGAGCGTGGTGAATCCGTTCCCGACGTCGATCCAAAACGACCAAGACGTGTGCTGGACGTACGACGGGTCCAGGCTCGCGTATTGCGCGAAAATCACCGACCAGTACTTCAGCGACAGCGCCTGCGCGAGCGTGATGTGCTCGAATAAGCATAACGGTGTCGGTAGCGTCTATGATCGAGCGTTACGGAACGCGTCGTCAGTCGTCGTCCTCTCTCGCCTCGCTTTCTCTCCGTCTCACCGCGCGCGGCGAATTCAAATCCAACGCACCCTCTTGCCGAACTTTTTCAGGTACCCGCGGTTCAATCTCTGCACTTCGTCTCGATGCACCCAAAGCGCGATCTCCCAGACGCATATCAACGCGTTCACGGCGTTGAACAATAACAACGACGCGAGCCACCAGTTGACCTCTCCCACGACCTCGCGCGCGCTCGCCCTCGCCCCCGCGCGGCTCACCGCGTCGGCGTGGACGAACGGGAGCCACAGCGCGGCGACGAAGACGGCGACGTAGGCCACGGCGAGCATCGCGCGCGCGCGAGTGCGGGGCCGTTCGGGGCGACGGTGGAATCCGTCGAGCGATGATGACATTCATCCATCGGACACGTGGAACATCGCGCACGCAATCTAAAAAACATTTTGGAAAGAGCGTTTCACGAGCGTTACGACGGGAAACAACACTCGTTGTTGCGCGAGCGACGGGCGGTCGAGCGCGCGACGCGCGGGCGAACGGGCGAACGACATGACGTCGGGATCTATCGATGGTTTGGACCTCTTGTTCGACCACGGCTTGGACGCGCGCGAGGGCGAGGGCGCGCCAGGACTCGCGGTGGATGTCTTGGCGTGGGACGACGTCCTGAACGCGTTCGACGCGTACTGCGCCGACGGCGCGGATGGGCGATTCGATGATCTCGACGCGGTGTTCGCGACGACGTGGGCGCGTGAAGGGTGTGATGCGAGGCGTCGCGCGGCGGGCGAAGCGCGAGAATACATCGCGAGCGTGGTGCGGGACGCGCTCGGCGACGGCGAAGACGACGACGGAGGCGACGCGCGGGAGACGACGAGACGCGAGGCTGAGGATTCGGCGACGGCGATCAAGTACGTGCAATCGCGCGCGAACGGTCGTTTACGAGCGTCCTGCATCGAGACCGGAAGGAAAAATCGTTTGAAAATGCTGCGTGATATGTTCAGCGCGGAGCTTCGAGCGTTTGCGCGGCGCGCAGAGGAGCTCGAGCGACGAGCAAAGGACGCCGCAGCGAAAACCGCCGCCTCCGTGCTGTGCCTGAATCTCCCGGATCCCGCCGAAGTGCTTCGACGTGAATTTAAATCTTCTCTCGCGAACGTGCTCGACGCCTTTGACTCAGCCATGGAACACATCGCGCCGCGCACGGCGAAGACGAAATCTGCGTCATCCAGAGACTCGGAACGATCGAACGCCACGGTGGAGATCACGCAATCGGTGGCGGCGATCCAGGGCAGGCACGACGAGCGCGCGAGAAAGGTCCTCTCGCAGTGGCTCTGGGATCACTTCTATCCGACTGAGGAGCGGTTGAAACCGATTCCTACTCGCGCCGAAAAAGAAGAGCTCGCTCGACTGAGCGGTCTCACCACGACGCAGGTCGGCGACTGGTTCGTCAACGCACGCGCGCGTTTGTGGAAGCCATACATCGAGGGATTGATTCGCGGCGTTTACAACGACGCGATGGTGAAGAAGGCGCTCGATTTACAGGCGGACGCCTCGGCGTGACGACGGATTGGAGGGAGCGCGGAGAGAGAAATAATCAACATCCATCTTGTATAAAACACACGAACTACTCTCACAGAGCGTGCGTTTTCATCGGTCACGCATCGTTCTCGACTACGACAGTCTCAAATCAACAGTGCATTATCCGTCGCGTCTTGCATTTGTCGATCGCGCTCGTTCTGGTAATCCAAAAACTCCTGACTCGGTTTCGGGTGCTCTTGCCCCTCGTCGCCGTCGTAGAAATCCTTAACTTTTGGAATGTGCTCCGGGACGATGACTTGTCCCAAGTACTCGGGATCGGCGCCGTGATGCTTCAGTCGCTCCATGATGTCCTTCCAGTCCATGTTTTGCGCCCAGTGATACGCCGTGTCTCCCGCGTTATTGCTCGCGTTCACCTTCGCCCCGAGCTCGACCAAAACATCGATCCCGCGGACCCATCCTTCGTACGCCGCGCACATGATCGGCGTCGATCCCGCGGCGTCGACCTCGTTCACGCTGTCTCCCGCCTCGACGAGCGCACGAATCTTTGCCTCGTCTCGGTTAAACGTCGCTCGATGCACCCGCATCGTTCCCACCGTCCCTCGACCGCGCATCGAGCCACCGCCGTCCGCCTTGACGCCGACGCATCCGTACGTCTCCGGGAACGGGCCCTTGACGCGTTTGTACCACGGTTCGATCTCCGTCTCCTGTCCGCTCATCGCGCGCGCGTCGAGGCGTGCCGTCGTCGCGCGCGTCCGTCGCGCGCGCACGAAAAAACGCTCGAGAAACGCTCGGGGCGATGGTGTACATATATAAGCACCACGAAGACCATCTGTGTGAAAAACGACCGCGTCGACGCGCGCATGCGGCCGCGCATTTTCGAATATGTACACACATGGGCGTTTCTTTTGTGTAATATGTGAGACCTGTCCCGGAGGCGTCGCGCGACGCGCGCGACGACGCACGTCGACGCGCGACGCGACATGGACGACGCCGCGAGCGATGGACGCGGGCGAACGGACGATGCGCGATGGACGAGCGCGAGCGCGGGGGCGCGGGACCGCGCGCGCGGGCGAGAGACGCGATCGGGCGCGGATGGACAGCGTTTCGAGACGATCCCGAGCGTGAGCTCGTTCGGCGGTGGATTGATGAATTACGAGGTGTTCTCTCGACGATCGAGCGCGAATGAGATGTCGAGCGAACCGGACGTGGAGCGGGGGGGGGTGGAGCCGTCGCCGGTGTCGCCGGGGACGCTGAAGAGGCTGAACGCGGACGCGCCGGTAAAGGTGTGGGGACGGGAGGTGCGCATGAGCGAGCTCGGGTTGTTGATGACGCTGAGCGGTGGGGCGTTGTTCGCGTACGTCGCGTTCACGATGACGCAGGAGGGGGTTTTCCGGAGAGCGACGAAGGATTTCAAGTACGGGGGGGTGGTTTCGCTGTGCACGTCGCTCGTGTACTGCGGCTTGGCGCAGTGCGAGCGGGCGAGTAACGGGGACGCGCCGTGGAGCAGACGCGGTGACATACGGGATTATGCGTTGTTGAGCGTCATGACGAGCGGATCGATGTACCTGACGAACGCGGCACTGAGTTATATTAACTATACGACGCGCATCGTCGCAAAGTGTTCAAAGGTGATACCCGTGATGATCGTGGGGACGTTGATGCAGGGACGGCGGTACGGGGTGGAGGATTACGGGATGTGCATCTTGCTCGTGGTCGGGATCACGTTGTTTACCATGGGAGACGTTGATTCGTTTCCGAATTTCGATTATCGAGGCGTCGCGTACATCACGATCGCGCTCTTTCTGGAGAGCACGGCGGGAAATTTCGAAGAACGGCGCTTCTTTAACCTTCCCAAGCCCATATCTCACTGCGAGGTCGTGTTTTACGTCAACGCTATCGGGAGCGTGTGGATCGCCCTCGGGCTCTTCGCCTCGGGCGAGCTCTTCGTGTCACTCGCGCACATATCGCGCGAGCCGACCATGTTGGTGGCGATTTGTCTCGCCGCCGCCTTTGGATACATCTCGGTCACGTGCATCCTCCTCTGTTTGCGCCACTACGGCGCCACGAACACCGAGGTCATCAAAGCCGTACGTAAAATGCTCTCCTTGGCGCTCTCCCTCCTCGTCTACCCCAAACCCATGGGCTGGAAATACATCGTCGGCACCACCGCCACGTGCGTCGCCCTCTTCGGCCTGTACAAAATAAAAATGCGCCGACTCCGCGCCGCGGGCTTCTCCATGGAGGCCGCCAAGTGAGTGATATTGGTACTAGAACACGTAGTTAGCGAACGATGCATTCCGAATCGCGTTCATACAACCGTCCCGCTCGACCACCCTCAGACCAACCGACTCTCTTCTGCGCGGTCTCCCCTCACACCGCACGCGTCGACGCGCACGGCCCGACGCGCCCGGACGCACGTCGAAATGGGCCCCGAGAGGGTCCACCGCGTGTTCAGAGACCCCGTGAGCTCGACGCGCTCGGCGATCGAGCGCAGAGACGCGGTTGAACTCATCACCATTCAACCGCTCAGTTACGACGCTTGGCTCGCCGCGTGGAGTGGGAACGAGGGCGAGGATCCACTTCGAGGACAGCGAGCGAGCGAGGAAGAGCTCGAACGAGTCGTGACGTCGGTACGGGCGCACGCGAGGGAGGAGACGTGTTGCATTTGTCTGAATTCTATAGCGGCGGGTGAGCGAGAGAGCGCGCTGCCGTGCGGACACGGGTTTCACGAGAATTGCGTCGGAGAGTGGTTGAGACGGTCGAAGCGGTGTCCGCAGTGTCGGAGATCGTTAGCGGGAGAGCATGTGGAGAACGCCGCGGCGGTTGGGGGCGCCGGAGTAGAGATCACCGAGGAGAACGCGCCGACGCCGGAGGACATACCGTGGTCAGCGACGAGCGATCACGAAGCGAGCGAGGAGAGCGAGCAGATGCGAAGGGAGCGATATAGGTCAGTGATGATGGTTTTACACGAACTTAGGAGAGACTTTGAGGAGGTTTTGCGTAGAGAAGTAGTCGAACGTGGCAACGCAGAGGAAGGCGCCGAAAGAGTGCGAGCTGCCCTACGCGCCCTCGACGAGAGCGACGACATTGTACCAACAAATCCACAGCATTCATCACTGTAACAGACATTTTTACAAACTATGAACAAAATTTGATGCGCGAGAGAAGGGATCTCATCTCTTTTGAGAAGATTCCTCCACCTCGATGGGCGCTGGCGTCGCCGCCTCGATGATGCTGTCCAAATCCATGTCATCGGCGTCATCGTTCGCCATCGGCGGTGGTAACGGGTCGAGTAACGACGCTAGGAATACTTCTTCCTCTGCGCTACTCTCCCTGACATCAAGGCTTCCCCAACCGAGGAAGGAGAACATCTCAGTGCACGAACAGGTGTTGCTACGGGTCTTTCGCTTTCGCGACTTTGATGCCCCACCGTCCAGATCGTTCAGCACTTCCGTCATTCGAAGCGATCGAGTGGTCCGCCCCGTGAAAATTTTACTGTGTGGAGTAGACTCGGTGGTATCATGGCTATCGGGAGAGTTCGGTTCCTGAAGCTCGTTGATTATTTCTTCAGCGGCCAGCGCATAATGCTCTTCCACCGACTTGTCGTTGAGAGAGTTTTGCTTGGATGTTTGAGCAAATCTAGGCGTTTCGGAGAAATCCATCTCCGTCCCTTCTTGGATTTTATCCAGCTCCTCAAATTGCTCGACGTCCACCACAGCTGGCTTGTCCTGCAGCGCCGCGCGCTGCGACAGAAGCACTTTATGACGAACCTGAAATGAGGCGTCGAGTCGTCCAGCGATGCGGAAACTCTGCTCCGCCGATTCCCACCCCTTCTTCGAGCAAGCAATCTCGGCAACTCGCAAAAATCCTGGCGCAAACGTCTTGCGCTGCTCGACAGCCATGAGCTTGCGCACGTTCCTCCAAGCCTTCGTCGTCTGGTTGTTGCGATACTGGCAGAGCACGCGATTCGCCTCGAGAACAGGTTGCAAATCGTCCAGAGCCTCCGAGGCATCCGACATCTCCGTGTTCGAGATCACGCTTAGTGCGCAAGAGTACAGTTCAGAGGCGCCAGCGAAGTCTCCAATCCATCCGAAGATATTCCCAAGCGTCAGACACACGTGCGCCCTATCGTACGCACTCAGATTGTCGAACTCGGCGAGTGAAAAAGCGTTGTCCAACCACGTACCCGTGCCATTTCCACGCGCTTTCGGGTCCGAGGATGATTTCGACGTTTCATTCGCATTATTCATCACGAAGATCGTCTTCGCTCGCTCCAAGAACAAGAGGCGATCACGGTAGATGCGCTCGTCGTCTCGCTCGGTGAAGAGCACGCCGGCGCCGTAGAGCATGGACCGCCGCGCGCGCACCCAATCCTCGTCCTCGATACATTTGTGCGCCGACGCCACTCTCTGCAACTCGTCTGCGGAATCCCCGGCGAAATCCGAGCTTCGACTCAACCCGTTCATGCGCTTACCCTTGAGCGCCTCGGCGAACTTTTCGTACTCCACGGCGGCGTCGCCCGCCACCTGCGTCTCGCGCAGGATATCCCCTAAACGCGCGTGCGTCAGCGCGTAATCCGGCGCGCAATCGATCGCAGCCTCGGCATCTCTCAGAGCTGCGACCCAATCCCCGGTTCGACCAGCCACGAGCGCCCTTCCACTCAGAGCCGCGCCCGCCGCCGCGCGATAGGCCACCACGGCGCACGCTCCGCGCGTCGCCTCCGCCCCCTCCAACATCCCGCACGCGCTCGCCACCAGCGCCGACGTCTCCGCTGTACCGTTCATCCACGCATTACTGATCTCTCTCAGGCACGCATCGTACGTCTCTCGCGCCTTATCGTACGCTTCACTCGTCCTCAGTCGCTCCGCTCGGTGCAGCGTCTTCAGCGCCTCCGCCAGCGTTCCCTCCATCGCCCCCCCGCTCGTCGACGCCGCGCTCTCCATCGCGAGCTTCTCGCTCAACCCGAGCACGTCCATTTTTTGCGCGCGCCATCGCTCGAACTGTCGCTCCACGCTCGTCATCGACCGCGCGATCGATCGCGATTATCACAATTCTCTCGCGTCCCGCCGAGCAATCGTCCACGATTCCCGTCGACGTCTCCCGCGCGCGCGTCCGGCGCCGGTCGCGCGCGAAGACGCGCGGGCGATTGGGATAAAAATACTCGCCTCGATCGCGCGCGCGCGTCCTCGCGTGCCGCGTCGCGCGCGCCCAAGTCTGCGTCGAGGTCGGCGTCGGTTCGACGGGCGCGGGGCGTCCACGTCATGGGCGTCGGCGCGAAGGATTACGGCGTGGGCCACGGATGGGGCGAGGCGATACAACTCGCGACGCGCGGCAAAGGTCGGGATCGCCCACGCTTCCGACATCGCATCTAGTACCGCCGACGCAAATCGCCAAACTTGGTCAACTGATGCCTCTTCTCCGACGTGCGGCGACTGAGCAGCTGACAGCTCGTCACCACGATTGACAGCGCATCGCTACGGCTACGTAATGAACGCGACGTGTTTGACGTCGCACAAATCGACCAAAATGAAAGCGAAGTCCGACCGCTTTCACATGTCTGGGTACTCACGGTGCGCTCTGACAACACTGTCAAAATACGCGGCTAACACGTATCCGTCGCCGCGGTCTCGTCCGGCGGTGCGCTCGGACGACGGTCGTCGTCGATCGCGACGTCGCCGTAGTAGTAGTTGTTGGGTAATCCGAGCCAAAACTTCCACATCTCGAGGCCGCGGTTCCACTCGAGCGGCGCCTCGCGGGCGGCGCGCGACGCGCGCGCGGACGCGAACGTCTCGGGCGATACCGTGGGAGATTCGGCGTTGATGGCGCGCGCGCGCCGAGTCGCGGCGGCCGCGCGTCGAGTCTGCACCGGTGGACGTTTCGCGCGCACGCGTCCGCCCGCGCCCGCCGCCTTGGCCTCCGACGACGCCTTGAGCACGAAGCGCAGCGACTTGGCCTCGCGCGCGCCCGCGACTCCGGTGGCTTGCAAATCCGCGATGATGCAATCGGCGACGTCGGACATTCCTTGGAGACCGCATCCATATACCAATGATTTTCGCATGCGCGCGTCGGGTGTCAGACCATCCGTTTTAGAGCACGACTCGTACAGACTGAGCGCCTCGCGAACGTTGCCGACGCGAACGTAACCATTCGTCAGAGCGCCGTACGTGGAGATATCCGGGGCGATCTTCTTCGCTCGCATCGTCTCCATCGTTTCCATCGCTCGAGCCATGTCGCCTTGACGAGCGTACGCATTGATGAGACAGTTGTACACGCCCACGTCTTCGACCACGGTGAGGTCCTTCTCCAACTCGGCGACGATCCAGCTCGTCGCCGAGTGATCGCCCACTTCAACGACGTATTTCAGCAGCGTCGTGTACGTCACGATGTTTGGCCGTAAACCGGACTCTGATATTTCTCTCAAGATGTTCCATGCCTCCGCCGGCGCGCCGGCGTTGATGCAGGCATCGATGAGCGTGTTGTACGACACCAAATCCGGTGGGATGCCATCGGCGCGCATTCGCTCGAACACATCCTTCGCTCGAGAAAGCATCTCATCCGTGCGCGCCGCGGGTCCGCCCGCGCCACTCAAGACGCCCTTTAACAGCGAGTTGTATGTCACGACGTTGGGTTTGATTTTCGCCCGTCGCATCTCCTCAAGCGCGGTTTCCGCCAAGCCAATTTGCGACGCGCGAACAAACCCATCGATGAGCGTTGAATACGTGTACACGTTTGGCTTCACCCCGTCCCGGGACATCCTTCTCAACACTTCATCTGCTTCGATTAATCTTCCCGACCGCGACAATCCTTGTACGAGCGACGTGTACGCCTGCACTCCGGGACGCCGCTCAACTCTTGGAGAGAAGCGCACGCCCTGATCCAACGCGTTCATGGCCAAATCTAATCTATCGCAGCTGACGTACGCGAACACCTTTGCCCCCCACGTCGCCTGGTTCGGTGTCACCCCTAAAGTACGCATCGTCATCGAGCTAGCCTCGACGCCGCGCAGATTCTTCTCTCGCCCGTACCCCGCGATGAGCGTGTTGAAGAGCCTCGGTCCCGCGCGCACTCCCTCCGCCGTCATGTCCCTCAACACGCGCTCCGCCTCCTCGACTCGCCCTTCGCTCACGTACGCACTCACACCCGCTGCAAACGCTGCCCCGTCCAGTCTCAACGGCGTCGCTCGGAGCATCAACCACACCTCCACTGGACTCGGCGTCGCTCGAGCCGAGCCGTTCGCCCGAGCCTCCGCCGCGCACCGACTCAGCGCCGCGATCACGTCCGTGTACGTCCTCAGAGTCGCGTGCGCGACGCTCGTCGCCCCCTTACCCTTCTTCGCGATCGAGTAAAACGCCCGCGTCACCGCAAGCGTCACATCGATGTCGTTCTTCAACGAGCACCCCAACCTACAGACCCGCTCGAGCGCGTTGGGAGAGACGCACGTCTTACATCCAACCTCCAAACACGCCCGCTCGACCTCCCGGATCAACGCACACGCTCGTTTCACGCGCACCCTCGCCTCCGAATCACCTTCTCGCGCTCGCGCTCGCGGTACTGTCTCATCGCCGTCCCGCTCCGCCCGTCCGCCTCCGTCCCGCCCGCGCTCGCCCGCAAAGTCCCCGACCAACGCGTCCAGTGCGCTCGCGATCGCCCTGGCGTCCACGGCGTCGAACGCCTTACGGTTCCCGCTCGCGACCGCGTTCACGCTCGCGAGCGCCCGCAGTAACGCGTCCGAGGATGCGTCTTTAGCATTCGTCGGCGGCGTGACGTCGGCGTTCGACGCATTCACTCGTAAAGGCGGCGCTTTCGAACGCCCGCGCGACGCGCTCGAGGACGCGAACGCGTGGGAGGACGCGCGGTCGACATGCGCGCGCGCGCGAGCGAGCGCGGCGCGCATGGCGACGACGAGTGCGGATGACAGCGAGGCGGGGACGCGGATAGCGCGCGGAGCGAGCGCGACGCGCGCGGGACAAAGGGACGAATAAGCTCATGCGAGGCGTTTTAGGTGAGCGATGGAAAGAATGTGAATTTGTTGTAAAGCGAAAGATGTGTGATGGAATCGAGTTCAGCAGCACGCACCGCCGGCGGGGGCGGACGAACCGGAGGGCGCGGCGACGGGAGACGGGCCGCAGTCGAACAAACCGTAGTGCGTCGATCTGTCGCCGACGAGGGTGAAGTACTTCCCGAGCCAGGTCTCTCCGACCATAGAACCGGTATTTCCGCACACGAGCATGGGTTTGTTCTTCACGAATCTGTGGTGGTCGTCGAGCTGGTAGGCGTTCGGTGAACCGGAGATGCCGCCGTTGTACACGGCGTATTGGCCGTAATCCTCGCACAGAGTCTCGAGGACGCCCGGCGGGAGCTTGAACAGTCTGTACGTGATGGAGTAAAATTTGGCCTCGCCGAGAAGTTCCGCGAGCGCGGGATCTCTGACCTCGATCTCGTGCCCGGCGAGCACGCGCGGGTCGGTGAAGCCAGTGGCGACGCAGAGGCGCTTAAAGTCCTCGATGTACATCGCCCCGCCCAGGCACTCGCCGAGTAAAACCTCGTGCGAGCGCAAATCATCCGGAAGTCTTCTGTCGCAGTACACGTCGGAGAAATAAAACTCTCCGCCGTTCGCGAGCACGCGATAGGCCTCGCGCAGCACCGCTGGCTTATCGGGGCTCAGATTGATTACGCAGTTACTGATGATCATGTCCACGCTGTCATCTTCCACGTTCGCGGCCCTCAAGTCTTCGATCGTGCCCTTCACGAATTTCATGTTCGACTCGGCGTACCCCAACGTCTTCGTGCAGTACTCATCGGCGTACTTCCTCGCCACCTCGAGCTGGCCGTCCGTCATGTCCACCCCGGTCACGCTCCCGTTCGCGCCGACCAACCTCGCCGCGACGTAACAATCCCGCCCGCTCCCGCTTCCGAGATCTAACACGCGCAATCCTTCGATTCCCGTCGGCGTCGGGCTCCCGCATCCGTAGTACTTCGCCTTGACCTCATCCGGGACGTCTCGCAAGGCGTCCCGAACCTCTCGCGGAATCTGATCTCCAGGCGTGCAGCACGCGCTCGTCTTCAAGTCCTCGCTCGTGCTCAGCGTCTCGCCGTAGTACTTTTGGACGCTCTCGCGAACCGCGACGTCGCCGCCGGGGGCGATGATCGTGGCGCCGAGAAGCGTGGACAAACCGTCGGCTTTCGCTCGAGTTTTGATGTTTCTTCGTGATTCTTTCGCGGATTTTCGATCACTGACGCATCGTGCGACGCGCGCAGGCGCGTGAGACACGGTAGACATCGTGCGTGGGTGTTCGACGTCGGCTTTTGGTCGTTAGGGGCGAACACTCGCGCGGTGGAGTGCGGATGAGGAGCGCGGACACGTTGGCAAAGGCGAAACGGGCGACGCGAGCAGAAGATTGTCTCGTTCTATTGGCTGTCGACGATCACACGTCCTGGAAATCATCGGGTAAATTTATCGGCTATGATGACGTCAGAGCCCCACTTGCCCCAGTCCGGGAGATTGGCGCTTGCCTCGTTCACGGCGTCGATGAAGAGACGGACCAAGTCGTTGTCCGTACCCTCGGGCGGCGACGGGATATTCTTGGGAGGATACGCGTTCTGGTACGAGCGCTTGTCGAATCGCCACGCACCCACCTTACCCGGGGTGAATTTTCCTTGGAGGTCGTAGTCCATGCCGTACGTGAAATGGATGGAGAGGAAGTCGCCTATCTCCTTGTCCCACGGCGGCTGCGACTGGAGTTGTGGTCGCATGTCGTGCTCGATCCCGAGCTTGTACGCCGCCAGCGTGTATCCGTACATCTCAATCACCCATCCCCAGGCATCTTTGGCCTCTTTGTCTTTTTGGAGCGCGACTGACATGGACGCCCACTCCGGGGCGAGCCGCTCGAGGTCGTCTTTTCGGATGAACACCGGTGAGCTCCCGATGCCGTCAATGTTCGGGATCTCTTCATCCTTGATTCCGGGCAAAAACCGCTTCACGATCTCGGGTTTATCCTTTGGAACGATGTAAAAGAATGGAAACGCCGCCGGCGTGTCGCCCCGCATGAGATTCGGCAACGGTTTAATGTACACATGATCCGGCTCCGCCATCAAGATGAACTCCTCCTCGATCGGCGGACACTTTTTAAAAAATTGAATGAAGGCGTACGGCCGACTGAGAACGACAAATCCGAGTTCGTCCTCCAATCTATCTACCCTACACGTGGGGATCTCTTCCTCCAGACCGTCCGAATCGTCGTGCAAGACGCGGGTGAATCCGCCCATCTGCCCGTTCGGCCCCTGCAGCGCCTTTTGCTTCTTGTAGTGATAATACATCACCCGCGCTTGCCACCCCTGATACACGGCCTTGTTCGTCGTCATCACGACGTGGAACTTACGCTTTGGATCAGGATCCCCTCTCGCGTCGTCCTGCTCGTATATCGACCCGCTCGTCCATGGATTCGACTTCGCTTTCGTCCCCTGCATCGACTGCGGTTTTGCTTGCTTCTTCAACCAACACGACTTATGTTTCTGTCCCAGGCACCCGTTCGCGTCCGCGCACCACACCCACGTCGTGCATCCCTTATCTTTCAACCTCACGCACTCGTCGTGACACTTCCGAGCGCTCTCGACGAAGAAATCTTGTCCCCACTTGACCACGTCGCCCGCGCCCTCAAAGTGTTCGCGCGGAGCGAATTCCGACAGTTTCAGCGCTCGCGTCGACCTTTTACGTCCTCCCCACGCCGCTTTCGTCGGCGTGGACGCATGCGACGGCGCTTGGGGGCTCTGTGCCCTCGGGGCGTCATCCACGGGCTCGGATGCGACGGGAACGTCGCGATCGTCCGTCGATGGTTCCGCGATGAGCGTTCGCGCATCATCACGAGTCAACTCTCGCTCGCGCTCGACGACGGGGTCGTCCCGGATACTCTTGAACGCGGGAAGGGCGAAGAATGACAAGTACGCCGCGAGCAAGACGAGGAAGACGCGTGCGTGGAGACGGCGTCGAGGAGGACGAGCGGACATCGCGCGCGCGAGGCGCGAAGTGCGGACGCCGGGCGAGCGAAGCAGCTATCGTTGTGTTAAGAGAGACAACGCGACTATTGAGAGAGACTAGGGATTCGATGTTGATCGTATTTACGTCTTAGACGTCGAACCAGTGGTGAGATCCGTGAGCTGTACGTCGCCGCGCTCGACGTCTGTCTGCGCCTCGATCTCAGCTTGGAAGCGCGCGGCGCTCTGATCCTCGCTCACGGGGACGTTGAAACGCACGCGCGGCGGTCCAATTCTCGCGCACCATACCTCCAAACAGTTCTTAAACACGCTCCCGGTGTTGTACGGATTCGTCGACCAGCTGTGCGCGTCTCTGAAGCTCTCGTACGTCGTCTGATTCGTCGAAACCAGGTACGCGTGAAAGCAGCTCAACGCGCCGACGAATAAGAACCCGATGATGGCGATCAAAAACACCGCAATAGCGGCTCCCGATCGTTTCAGCCCATCTGTCGCCTCCCCACCCCTGGACTCATAACTGATGGCGTACCCGCACCCCACGCACGTCCACGCGCACAGCGCCGCCGTGCCAAACGTAAACGACAAAAACGCTCGATAATTCCTCCGCCCGATCGTCGTCCCCGTCCACGGACAGTGATGATCGAACCGCTCGACGCAATCATTACACACAGAACAGTGATGCGCCCTCGGTGGCTGGAAATACCCGCACGTATCGTTCCACTTCACCGTCGTCTCCCGTCCCGTCGTCTCCACCGTCGCCCGCTTCGTCTTCCCTCGCATCCCACTCGTCCCGCTCTCCCGCGGTAACCGCGGTAAGATCCCGGGATCGGTGAACGACGTCTTGAGCAACCAAAAGCACGAGCACGACTGCAACGCGACGCTCACGATCACGGTCCAGAGTCCCATTTTCACTCGAAGTGTTTTCCAGCACACCAACACATCGAACACGATCGACGGCGCGACGATCAACGCGAGCGTGAAAAACGCCGCGCGCGGGCTCGGTCCGGCGACAATCGTTCCTTGACACGCGAACGTCCAGTTTCCGGGCCACTTGGAGTGCACGCGCGGTGGTGGCGCGTCATCGGGCATGGGCTGAGCGTCACGAAGTGCCGGAGACACCGCCTCGAAAACACCCGCACATCGCGACGCGCGCGCGCGCGCGCGATGGCATCGCTCGGAAAGATGCTGGATCATATGCGTGACGTCATCGTTCCGAAATTACGCACGGACACCGCGCACAAGGGGTCGCACGGGGGGAAGATTGCGATCGTTGGTGGGAGCTCCGTGTACACGGGCGCGCCTTTTTTTGCCGCGTACGGCGCCGCGAGAGCGGGCGCGGACCTGGTGCACGTGTTCACGGAAGCGTCGTGTGCGAACGCGATTAAGAGTCGAAGCGGAGATCTGTGCACGCACGCGGTGTGGGATGAGACGGAGATGCGCGGCGAATCAGCGCCTCGGGCGCGCGCGCGCGCGGAGGACGACGCGAAGCGGCGAGTGCGGGATTTTCGCGTCGATGCGGTCGTCGTGGGACCGGGATTGGGACAGTTGGATCCCGTGAGAACGTCGGTGGGGATGTTTGGGGACGTCACGACGGTTTTCGACGCGGATGCGTTTCGTACGCTAACGGATGAGGCCGCTCGGGAGCTGAACCTGGCGCGCGGGGACATCGCGACGCCGAATAAGATGGAGTTATGGCGGATGCTGCGGAACGATTCGATGGAAAGTCCGTTCGGTTCAGTGAAGGAGATAGATCTTGAGAACGTCGAGCACAGAGAGATCATAGCGCGCGAGCTCGCTTCTCGATTCCGAACGCTCAGCGTGCTCGTCAAGGGAGAGACGGATTATTTATTCATCCCCTTCATCCCGAACGGAATCGCCACGCGCGCGCTCACACGGCCAGAATTCCTCGAATTCGGTGATGATAGCGTCGCGGTTGAGTACGACATTTTCGTGGACGACGAACAGTCGGAGTGGGACGCGGTTTGCGTCCGACTTCCGTTTCGAGGCGCTCCGAAACGATGCGGCGGTCAGGGCGATATCCTCTCCGGTGTCCTCGCCGTCTTCCTCATGTGGGCCCGACGAACAGAAGAATCGAACCTTACCGATGGATCCGCAGACTACATTGCGTCCAAGTACGCTGACTACATAGCGGCTGTCGCGGCGGCGTGTTATCTCGTCAAAGCATCCGCTCGAGCCGCCTACGCCGAACTCGGTCGATCGATGCAAGCCGAGGACGTCCTCGCGCGCGTCGCCAGCCAATTCTCCAGTCGTCTCGAACCCGACCAACCGCTCGAGCGCATCGAGTATTAGCCTTAGCCATCGATCACCCGTCGGTCGAACCCCTATGTGTTTGTGTATCATGTATCGTGTATCATCGCGCCGCTTGGACGCCTCCCGCGCGGGGTCGCGTGCGGGAAAAGTCATCACGACATAATCATCGTCTCATCGTCACTCCTACACGCTCGAACGATCAAGATGCCGCCGAAAAAGCAGGTCGAAGAGGAAGTCCTCGGTCCGTGGTCCCTCGGGAGATTCTCCAGTAACCTCAAGGTGCGCGCGCGTCGACGCGAGGCGAACGAACGAACGAACGAGTCTCGGCGGCTCAGGGCTGGGAATGAAATGATCCGAGCGATTTTCCCCGCGCGTTACGACCTAGAACGATCCTTCGAGAGGTGAAGAGTTAAAGGACGAAAATACTGACGATTCGCGCGATCGCACACGCCCGTAGGTTGGAATCGTGGGGATGCCGAATGTGGGCAAATCTACGCTGTACAACGCGCTGACGAACTGCGCGATACCGGCGGAAAATTTCCCGTTTTGCACGATCGAGCCGAACAGCACGCGGGTGAACGTGCCTGACGAGCGGTTTGATTGGTTGGTGGACATGCACAAGCCGAAGAGCGTGGTGCAGCCGTTCTTGGAGATTGTCGACATCGCGGGTTTGGTCAAGGGCGCGGCGGACGGCGCGGGCCTAGGGAACGCGTTTCTTTCGCACATCAAGGCGGTGGACGGTATTTTGCACGTCATGCGGTGCTTCGAGGATCCGGACGTGATTCACGTCGAGGATCGGGTCGACCCGGTGGACGACATCGAGATCATCACATCGGAGCTTCGTCAGAAGGATATCGAGTTCATGTCCAACCTCAAAGACAAGATTGAAAAGGACAAGACACGCGCATCAAACCCGATTGCGGCCAAGGAACAAAAGCTCGAGCTCGCGACCGTGGACAAGGTGCTCGAGTGGCTTCAAGAAGGTAACGAGGTTCGCAATGGCATGGAGAAGTGGAACACGAACGACGTTATGTACCTAAACAAGTACCAGCTCCTCACGGCCAAACCGGTTATTTACTTGGTCAACCTCTCACGTAAGGATTTCGAGCGAAAGAAGAACAAGTTCTTGGTGAAGATTCACGAGTGGGTGAAGTCTCACGGGGGTGGCACCATCATCCCCGTCTCCGCCGAGGTCGAGGGCGAGCTTCAACACGTTCCAGCGGAAGAAAAGGAACAGTGGTGCAAGGACCAAGGCGTGACGTCTTGCCTCCCGAAGATCATCAAGACGGCATTCTCGACGATTCACCTCATTTATTTCTTCACTGCCGGTCCGGACGAGGTCAAGGCTTGGTGTATCAGAAAGGGTTTCAAGGCGCCGCAAGCGGCGGGGGCGATTCATACCGATTTTGAGCGCGGTTTCATCTGCGCCGAAGTCATGGCGTTCGATGATCTCAAGGAGCTCGGCACCGAGTCTGCGGTTAAGACGGCGGGTAAGTACAGGCAGGAAGGGAAGAACTACCTCGTCCAGGACGGCGACATCTGCTTCTTCAAGTTTAACGTCACATCGAGCAAGAAGTAAGTGGTTGACGAATCAAATCCCAGAGACGGCGCCGCCGCGCGCGTCGTCGTTTCCGATTCATGTTGACCCCGCGCACGACCCGAGTTGAAATATCGACGATAACGACTGTTGATTGAATGCTCATAGACGCGCACCCGTCATTTACTTTTCGTTCGCCTGCGCTTCGCGATTGATTGCCATTACACGCGTTCTTTGTCGAAAATCTTTCTAAAATCTAATATAATACTACCTAAGGTATACTCTCCGTCACGACTGAGGAGCTGAGATCTCCACGATGGTACACTCGCTATCAAACGTAACGTCCCCCGTTGACACTCAGTTTTCGTCCATTCCGCTCCCACTATGATCGCTCGCGTTGCTGTCGATCTCCGTTCGATGATTGTCCTCGGGAAGCAAGGCGTGGAAATGTCTCCCAAGCATACCCAGACGTCTCAGCGCTTCGTCCAGGCTCTGATGCCTCGCGCTCGGGTCAAACGCGATGCACTTCTCGAGCCAGCCTCGAATGCGCGGCGCGACGAAGTCCAAGCTCGGTTTCATCCTGCCCGTGGAGATCATTAAGATGATTTGCGCGTCGCTCATCGAGCCGCGCTCGATTTCGTCCGGCACGACGTCCTCGATCACCCGCCTCGATTGACCAAACTTGGCGTAGTAAAGGAGCTCCCAGAATAGTAACCCGATGGCGTACAGATCGCTCATACGATACTTCTCCGGAGTGATATCCGTTGGGGCGATCGCCAGGCGCTCGGGCGCGACGTACGCGAGAGTCCCCGTGAGTCGCGCCGAGGACTCAAACATCATGCTCTGAGACTTCGCCAGACCTAAATCTGAGATCTTCACAACGTGATCGCGCCTGCACCTCGTCCCCATACTCGATCCACGAAAATCCGTGCAGTGCGGGCACCACAACAAAAAATTATCCATCTTAACGTCGCGATGGACGACGTTCGAGGCATGCACGTGCGCGAGGCCCTTTATAATCATCGACATCGCTCGGTGGATCGACTGACCGTCTCGCGGATACGTGCGATCGATTAAACTTTGTCTCAAAGAGCCGTGTTGACATAGTTCGAACATGACCATCCACGCCCGCGATCTGGGTTCGACCACAGGCCCTAAGAATTCGCACATATAGTCTGAAGGCGGTAAAGAGCTCAGGAATGCAATCTCCGCCTTTGTCTTGTACCGGTCGTGTGGCTCCTTGAGAGCCACCATCTTTATCGTGTCAGGGTCGTCCCCTTCTCGCTGCACCGACGCGACGTACACCACCGAGTTTGCGCCGCGAGCGATGACGTCCAAGATGAGGTATCGAACCTTTGTGTTTCGAGATCCGTTCACACCATCTCCCACCGACGTCTGCACGCCGTATCGCGTCACGCCGTCGTTTCTTCCCGACGATACCGTGCGTCCGATGGAATCGGCGTCGTCGACGTAATCGTCGATGTCGGCGTCCGAGACGCCCCTAAGCAGACCATCAAAGTCGCTGAAATTTTCAAACTTGCGTACTGCGTTGAGAATGATGAGAACGATCAAACCTGCAAAGATGGAGAACGGTACGAGTGTCGAGAGACGCCGTGCGATGAAGAATGAAGAGGTATCATTGATTGAATCCGACGGAGGTGCTTCCCCGAGGTCCAACAATGAGGACGACGCGTCGGCGGAGTCGGAGTCTCCCGATCCAGACGACGACGACGACGACGACGACGATGACTTCTCGATCGAGTTTGCCGTCGCGGATGGAAATCCGCTTCGTAGAGCATCAAGCGCAGCGCACCGTGTGGGCGTCGCCCCGAGCGCGTCGCCGACAAACTTGAACATGCGCTCGGTGTTTTGATTCTCCGGGAGCGAATCGTCGTCTTCGACGTCGACGTTCTCGTCCTCATCGGTTCCGGTCACCGACGCGCCGCTCCCTCTCGATCGTCGTCGCCTTCGACGTTCTCGATCGCACAGAGCGCGTCTATAGTTGTCCTTCATCTGCCATCCTATCGTCGTCTCCACGAACGCCGCGAGCTCGGCGCTCGTGAGCTGCGAGTTGTACACATTTGTGAATTCGTACGTATCCAGATCGAGGAACAACCCGTTCGCTCCGATTCCCACGACGCGGTTCGGCACCGCGTTGACGACGCACCGCACGAGTGACTCTCTGAGGCGCGACGATGCTTCCGTTCCGTCATCCGCGATGGGAACCACGACGTCCGTCGCGAGCGCCGCCGGTAGACGAGCGACGATGAATGCTTTAACATTGCGCGGCACGTTTTGTGAAAAACCACTTCCATCGACGCGTAACACGTCCTTCATGGAGCGCTTGACGAGTTTCGTCCCGACGCTCTTCTCGAGTAACTTTTTTGGATTCCACCGCAGCACGTGCCGTTCGTGATCGACGTCGATCTCACACGATCTGGAGATGGTTAACGCCGCCACGGCGTTCACAAAGGAACGTAACCGCGAGCTCACGGCGACAAAGCTCTCGACGTGTTCCGAACCATCACCCACCTCACCCCCATCTCGCGACGACGACGAAGACGACGTCACCTTTACCGGGAACTCCACGCTCTCGAGAAAGATCGAGCGCGCGCTTCGCGTCGTCTTACCCTCGACGAGCGCCGCGAGATCGTCCCAAAACGCGTACGACGCCAACGACCCGTCGTCCTCATCCGCCTCGCACGTCGGCACGTCGCAGTACTCCCACGTCGTCTCGCTCGTCCAACACCACGGTCCGTACCGCGTCCCCCGTCCCCGCGCGCCGTTTCGACACGCCGCGCGTTCGCCGCCCGTCCCGTCGCGCCCGTCGCGCGTGACGCACGCCGCCCCCGAGACCCCGTGCCGCGCCTCGCCGTCGTACTCCACCCCCCGCCCTCGACGCGTCGTCGTCTCGCCCGGCAACGCGTCGAAGTACGCGCACGGGCTCGACGCGTCGTCGCTCGCCGTCGTCGTCGCCGCGCACGTCGTCGGCCGGCCTCGACGCGGGCCGAAGCCGACGGTGGGCGACACGCACGCGCGCGCCGTGGACGCCGCGACGCCGCGCGCGCGCGCGACGCGCGCGACGCACGCGAGGACGACGACGACGCGCGCGCGGCGGCGTCCACGCATGCGCGCGCGGCGAGCGATGGGGTCGCTCGCGCGGTCGTCGGTCGATGACGCCACGAAGAGGACGCGATGGGCCTAAAAGTGTATCATATGTGTGGTCGGACATTTGATACGTACGTCATCAAGAAGAGTACTGTATCACAAGAAAACGTCGTCGCGGGCGGTGCGCTGAACGACGAGGAAAATGATGGGCGTACAAAAAGTACGATATTCGTGGTCCCTACCGGGGTCGAACCGATGACCTTGGCGTGTCTCGCGCACGAAGCGAATCGTGCGAGAATCGATTTCTCTTTGCGTATTAGCACCACGCTCTAACCAACTGAGCTAAGGGACCGTGATGGTCGAGTATCCACGCCGTGTACGCGTGTTAGCTGGGGCGTAGATTGATAAATTTTGACACTCCATTCACGATGTGGTTCGTCGTGAAAAAGTACGGTTGTACATTTGTGTGTGTGTGGGTGAATGATGAGTCGTGAGTCGTGTACATAGGACTGAGGTGTTTACGCAAAGCCACTGACGCGTTTCGACGGGATCGATCGACGAACGCGCGGCGCCCAGGGGGGCGAGCGCTACGGGGCAGAATCTAAACCTCGCGCGTGAGCATGACAAAGATCGCGTCGTCGATGCCCCGGACACCGAGGGGTGATGTACTCTAATACGGCACTTGGCCGGCCAAGATCTCACCCGCGGAGATGATGGTGGCGAGCGAGCCCCCGGCGAGGACGTCCACGGCGGTGAACCCGCTCGGGTCGCGCGAGCCGATGGTTTTCGCGTTCGCCTGTTCCACCATCGCGGTGTGGCTGCTCGCACCGTTGAAGTTCTTCTTCACGCTCGGCATGAGACCGAATCGCATCGCGCCCAAAATCGCGGTCGTGTTGAAGCACACAATCTATCGCGCGCGTCGCGATCCCGCGTCCGACGTCAGTCCCTCCGCGTCGTCGCCTTCGCGTCCGCGCGCGTCGCGTCCACCCCACGCCTCGATCGACGCACCATGTTCTCCGTGGATCCGATGGACCAATCCGCGCGCACGGTGACATCGCGCGTCTTCGTTCGCTGCGACGTGCGCGCGCGCGCCGAGTCAGTCGTCGAGCGTCACGCGCGAGATCGTATCTCGCCAATCGTATCTCTCGTCATCGCGATCGCGCGCGATCTCTCGTCGTCGCTCGCGGACCTGGGCGACCGCGGACGCGCGCTTCAGGGCGTCGGTGGAGGACAAAGACGTCTTCGCGGAGACGATCGACGGGCGCGCGGCGACGGTGGCGTGCATCGTGGACGTGTGTGACGCCCAGGCGCGTCGAGAGGGCGAGGCCGAGGGGTCGTTCGCAGTCGGTTGATCGTACATCGTGCTCGGAGGATTACACTACGGAGGCGTCGGACGCGTCGACCTCGGAAACCTTGATCTCTAATAAGCTCTCGACCGGGTTACGACAGATCGGACAGACGTTTCCGGTGCTTCCCTGTAACCGCAAGTGGTGCGCGCACTCGGCGCACATGCACAGATGGCGACACGGGAGCACCGTCGTATTGCGCGGCTCGGTGAGACAGATGACGCACAAGTCGTCGTCCGGGTTACCGCCGCCGGCTCCGTTCAGGCCGTTATGCACGTCATCGACGATGCCGTAAATTTCTTGTAACTCGTACGATGCCCCTTTGACCCAAATTTTTTGCTTGACGCACCGGGCGCTCCACTTTGGCGCGCTCGCGTCGCCCGCGCGCTCAAACTCCACGTACGTCGTCTGCGCCTGGACCCACGGCTCAAGCGGGGCTAATCCGCCGTTCGGAACCTCCGGAAGATCGGCGAGCGTTCGTGTTCCACCGGCGTCGTCTTGCACGCACTCGAGGCGAATCACGCACGGATAGATCTTTGACTCGTTCGCGTTCGACGTCGTGAGCTCGCTCAAACCGCCGAAACTGCGCGCGTCGATGAAATCCTCGACGCTCTGCGTAAAAGTCGCCCCGAGACCGGCTTCAACGTACGCAACGATAGAACTCTTCGGATTCGTTCGCGCGATCGGGTTCGTCGACGCCGGTTCGAACGCGCCTTTACCCGAGACGCGCGGGAGCTCTCGCGCGACGTACGCCACCGTGACGCGACACGCCTCGTCGCAATCCAACTTGAAACGCACCCCGAACTTGTTCGCATCCACCCCGGGCGGTGGCGTCGACGACTTCTCCGCCGTATCACCACGTCGCTCGCTTTCCACGTCTTCACCCGTGACGCACGTGATCGTCGCCTTGTTCACGTTGACGTGACTCCGAATCGTCGTCGTCTCTCGCGTCGTCCCTCGATTCTCATTCGCGTCCCTTTCCGGGCGTTCGTTCGTTCCGCCCCCCGCCGTCGCGGTCGATGCAGACGCGAGCGCCGATCGCGATGGCGCCCCGGTCGTATCCGTCGTCGCGCGCGCGTGTGCGCGCAGATCAGCTCGAGGATCGATCCCTGGGGTGCCGCTCGCGTCGAACGCTCGGTCGACGCCGCGATCGCGTCGACGCCCGCGACGGGTGGAGAGTGACTGGGATTGGCCCATCGCTCGCGCGTCGATCTCGTCGCCTCGCGGGTCGGGCGCGTCGACGCGCGGTGGAGTGACGGAACGCGCGTCAACACGGATTCTGTTAGGGCGCGCGCGGAGGGGGGCGGCGGCGACGCGCGCGCGGGAAAGTATGAAATCGCGTACGGTCGCGGTGGGAACGACGACGGGTCCGCGAGTGCGTGATTGATTACTCGTGCGTGTGGACGCCGCGGTCGTCGTTCGCGTTCGTGCGGTCGCTCTCGTCGTCGTCGTCGCTCTCGTCGCCGCTCTCGTCGCCGCTCTCGTCGTCTCTGCACTCGTCCCATCGACAGATGATGCCGTTGTCGCACGCGGCGACGATGATGGAGCCATCCGCGCTCACGGCGCACTGTCGCACGACGGGTGGATTGCCCTCGAGATTGAACGCCGAGTTCAGACTCTTCTGGTGCGTCGACGACTTGCGAGCCGGAAACGGCGCGAGCTTGGACGGACCTCGGTCGAGGACGTCCGGTTCGTCTAATCTCCACACGCTCACCGCCCCCTTCATGTTCCCGGACGCCAAGACGTTTCGCGACGCCGATAGGGAGAATTTTAACCACCACAAGATGGCGTCCTCCTGAGGGAACTCGCCCACGAGTCGATACTGCTCGCCCTGCGCGTGCAGCACGCCGACGGGTTCATCCGGGACCCACATCTTCGTCACGCCGTCCACCGATCTCGACAGCGCGGCGTCGCCGCACCACGCCACACAATCGACGTAATCCTCGTGCACACGATTACTCGAAAACATCGGCGCGTCGACGACAATCGTCTTGAACTCGGCGAGAGGTTTGTCCCACGTCGCCGCGTCGCGAAACGATCGCTTGAACGACGGCGTCGCCCAAACCTTGACGCAGTTATCCATCGCACCGCTTAAAATCTTCATTCGCATCTCCGAATCTAACGTTCGATGAATGTCTACCGATAACACGTCGTTTCGATGCCCCAATCCCCCGGCGAATATCGCCATCGTCACCCCGGTGTTCGCGTGCCACAACCGAACGCTCAAATCCTTGCTCCCGGTCGCGATCACCGTCGGTTCCGTCGGATGCGTCGCGATCGTGTTCACCGTCCCTCCGTGTCCGACCAAATCCACGTGCGTTCGTCCCGTCACGCAATCCACCACTCGCACCACCGACCCCGTGCCGCCGAGCGCCAGACACGGCGTCCGCCGCGTCCCGCTCGTCGCCCGTCCACTCGCGCTACGATCCGAATCCCGCGCATCGATCGCGCACCACGCGCAGACGTAAAACTCTTCGTTCCCCGACGCTTCGAAGGACGCGACGACGCGCATCCCACCGTCGTCCTCGCACTCGTACACCTCCGCCCGCGGGCCCGCGCACGTGGCAAACGTCTTCAGCAATCGCGCATCCGCACCCGGAAGCGAACAAAACGCCGCCCCGTACGCGTTCTCCGGCGCGTTCGACGGCGACGCCACCGAGGTCGGGGCGTA
Source organism: Ostreococcus tauri (assembly GCF_000214015.3). Classification (NCBI taxonomy): domain Eukaryota; kingdom Viridiplantae; phylum Chlorophyta; class Mamiellophyceae; order Mamiellales; family Bathycoccaceae; genus Ostreococcus; species Ostreococcus tauri. The sequence goes on from NC_014442.2 coordinate 101,381, forward strand.
GCGCGTCTTCGTGCGCTGTCGACCCGGCATCGCGCGCGTGGATAATTCGAAGAGCGACGCACACTGCGGTGGCGCACACGTCGACGCGCCCATGGACGCGCTCACGAATCTTCTCGACGCCGAAACCGCGGACGTGGTGCACGAGCTCCTGGACGACGGGTGCCGGGCGTGGTGCGACGATCTGAGCGCGGGCGCGCGAGCGAGGGCGATGCGATTGGGGAAGAATGCGATGAAGATTAAAAGCAAGTTACGACTGTCGAGCGACGCGGAAGCCCTGCGCGTGGCCGAGGCGTGCGAGACGTACGTCCGGGAGTGCGTGTGGCGACGCGGGCGGGCGTCGGAATCGGGAACGAGCGAGGAGAGGGAGACGCGCGAGGTGGGTTGGCCGACGACGCACGACAAGTTGAACGCGCTCCTGCGCGCGAGAGAAACGTTGAGGGGGGATAAGTGGCGGGACAAGGCGGAGGAGGCGTCGAGATTCAATGAAACCGCGTTGATTGATTTCGATTGGGTCGTTCGCGCGCGCGCCGGGGGGACGCGCGATCGCGAGTCCGCGCGCGTGCGCGTCGCGCTTCGATGTCGAACCGCCGGCGTCGACCGGGACGTCCGGTTCGAGATCCCTCGCGACGTCCTCGAGCGCACGACGCGATCGCTCGCGCGCGCGCGCGACGCTCTCGGGGGATTGGTCGGCGATCCCGACGCGGGCGAGACCGAGGCGCCGTCGTCGATCGAGGTCTAGCCTCGCGCGCGTCGCCGTCCCGCTGTCAACCACTACGTGTCACTGTTTACCTACACCACACCTAGAAACCCCCATTCGCCACGAACCGCCATCCGCCATCGGTCGCCTCGCCGCGCGCGCGCGTCGTCCACCGCGCGTTCGAACGCGCGCGCGCGCGCGTACGCACCGTCGTCCCAAAGCGCGCGTCGCGCCGCGTCCTCGCGCGCGACGTCGGGCGCGCGGGACACATTTTCATTCGCCCGCTCGAGGCAATCGCGCCGACGTTCGCGCGCGATGCCCCCGCCCTCTGGCGCGTTCGAGGACGACGCCCAGGTCTCGTTCGCCGAACTCGTCGCGGGACTGGACCATGAGGTCTGGGACGACGGCGCGTACGCGTTGGACCCCGGGGTGTTTGACATTGTCCGGACGGAGGCGGCGACGGCGCGCGAGGCGCCGCGGGGGACGAAAAAGGGCGGCACGACGTCCAGGGGTGGCTCACGGCGAGGGGCGAGCGGGACGACGTCCAGGGGTGGATCGCGGAAAGGGACGAGCGGGACGACGTCCAGGGGTGGATCGCGGAGAGGGGCGTCGGGGGCGGCCGGGACGGGCGGGAGCGAGGAGCGGACGACGTGCGAGGTCGACGGCTGCGCCGAACCGAGGAGCGAGCACCGGGGGGCGGGTTTGTGCGACAAGCACAGACACGCGGACTTTTTCGTGATCGAGGGGCAGAACTATGGGAGACCGATGCGGTGGTGTTTCTACTGTCATCGCGCGCACGATCGAGGGGCGTTCAGCGCGGCGAGTCGGTCCATATGTACGGAGAAGTTTATGCTCCGCCAGGGACGCAGGAAGGAACAAAAGTTTCAGACGACGACGACGACGACGACGACGACGACGATCAATAGCGGCGGGCGGACGAGAGACAGCGCGGGCGGTGGGTCGGCGCCGGCGCGGATGGCCGATACGGGACGGACGAGGAGCACCGATAGTGAAGGAAACGCCTCCGTGGTCGATCAGCAGAGGCGATCAATTCGCGACGGCAAGGCCGCGCTCGAGGCTCTGCGTTGGCGCGATCCCAACGTCGTTCCCACCGGATACGATACCAAGTTTTGGGTCGCTCATCCAAGAGAACTTCAGGAGCGCACTGACATGTGGGACCTCGTGCGCAGGATCAACGCACAGGACGAACCAGTGGGCATGTACGGAACCATCGTCCGTGGGTGCGTTCGATTCACAGTCAGAGGATGGGAGAGTGTTGATAATTCGTCTGCTTCGACGAGCGCGAACGAGCCTTTGGAGCGTCGATTGGGGCGCGAGTTTGTTGACGTTCCCGAGAACTCGCTCGAGATTTTGCAAAAACCCATCACTGTGTGCGAGATGAAGTCGACGAGCCCTAGACGAGTTGACTTGAATAACGGCCAAGTTGTCAACGCACGCGAGTGCGGGTCAATGATCGGAGTGGACGTTATCTTCGCAAGTGCTCGCGACGAATTGATCGTCGCGACTGACGAGAACGTAGACGTCATCGTTCGATTTTTCTCCGAGTACGTCGATCGCGAGGTGATTTCACCGGTCTCTTCGTCCTCGGTTTCGATCGATCCCTTGGTGGACTACGACAGGTGTAGTGCCCTGAGTGATCACGTGCTGTCGATACAGGCTGGTGGCTACGGGATTGCGTATCAGCACGTAGCAGTCATCCAAGATGCAGAAATCGCAAAGGAGCTCGCAGAGCTAGATGCCTCGGTCGAGGATGCCGAACTTCGCGAGCATCTTCGTGCGTTCTCGTTCGATTACGTCTGGCTATCTAATCGTGTTGATAGTATGATGCTCTACGGGGACAAAGATGTCGAGCGAGCTTTGCGCATCGTGGACACCGCTCGCGACGTTTTCCAAGCTTGGGGGCGCTCGCCTCGGGCGATGCAGAGAATGGAGACGCTTCGAAGCGAGCTCGAGGCGATGAAATGTTTGGCGCCCGTGATTAACGACTCCACCTCAGTGGCGACGTGTAGAACTACTAGAAATCATCAGCTTGCCGCGCGCAGCGCTTCAGTGCGCCGTCTCAAGACGAAGTCTTACTGACGCTCATGTTCATCAAGTTAACATCCTTCTTTCCCATTTCAACACACTCAAGTATCTAATACAACTAAAACAAAATCAGATTGTAACAACATCATCAATAACACACTGATCAATTCGTTTTCAAGACGACGTGCGAGTTTCGCACCAGTCCGCAATCCGCTGAGCTGCGAAGCGGATTGCATCGTAGATCAAATCCACCTCTTGCATTTTCACTAATTGCGCCGCTTCCTGCCCGACGACGCCGCCGCCAGCCAGTGGCTTTGCGAGGTGTCGCATGCCTTCAAACGCACTGGTCGTCAATTCGCGTTCTCTCTCAGGCTCGCGACGGTCGATGGGTTTACCGTAGCGTTCCCATCGAGCATATATTATCTCTTCTACTACAGCTTGCACCGCCTTGTTTTCGTCCAGGCCCACGAGCCAAGCTCCATCATGCTCGGGATGTTTGAGCTTACCGGTCTGAATCAATGCCTCCACGAGCTCATAAAATTCGTGCTCGCACCCATCGATTGTAATTTCATAATACTTGTCGCTCTCAAAAAATTCCAAGAAGGGCGCGTCATCCGCCGACGTCTCCTGGAGGCGCTCGTACACGTCCGACATGACTTCTTCACCGAAAACATCGACGAACAAGCTAGAATCGAGCGTCACGCACGCGGTTTCCTTGTTGTGCGTCTCGGCAAAGCCGTACCTGTGTAACAGATTCGTGTTGCTCTTCGATCCGAAAGTGTTGAACAGCTCCTCTCCCGCTTTAACGTCCACCACGGTTTTGATGATGAGCGCGCCGGTATCATCGTTATGCCCTTCATCGCAATCATCATCGCTATCCTCGATGCCGAACACGGCGACAGAGTTCGTTCCCGTTCTGTGATTGAACAAATCCGCGCACGGAACGAGACACTCGCCGTATCGCCCGCCCACGCAAAACGCGCGCGAAGCCGCGATCGACGCCGCCGCCTTGTACGTCTCCAGCGTGAATCCGTGCGCATCACACATTTCCTTCCCCAACGCCTCCACCGCCGTGGCGTAATCTTCTTCAAACGCGTCGTCGTCCTCCTCCAGGCACTCCTCGAGCTCCGTCCCCGTCAACGTCCGTCGCTCGTCCTCGTCCCAGTACATCGGCAGCGAACGCTCACCCCGGCGCGGTAAGATCTCGGCGTAGCCATCCCAAAACGACCCCGCGACGGACGATGGACCTCCGAGCAGCGCCATCGCGATCGTCACGTTCAGCGCCAAACCACCTCCGAGCCCTCCAGCTCGCACCGCCGCCCCGATCGCCCCCGCGTTCGACGCGCACACCACCGTCGTCTTCGGTATCTCGAACAAAATCTCCCCGAGCGCGATGTCCCGCGATGCGCGCACGCGGAGGTGCGCGCGCGACGACGCCCCGTCCGCCCCGTCATCCGCGTCGGCCTCGGGGCGTAATCCATCGATCGCCACCGCGTCGCGCGCGACCACGATCTCGCGCTCGGCGCACCACGCGAGGAAGCGGGATATTTTTTCATCCGCCGCGCCCGCGCGCGCCATCGCGATCGCGCGCGCGGCGGCGTCGCGGCGGCGTCGCGGCGGCGCGCGCGCGGGGCGGCACGAACACCCGGGTGTACGATCGACCACCCAATCAGCACCGTCCATGGAATGCTCGACGAATCAAACACGTCCATGGAATGCTCGACGAATCAAACACGTCCATGGAATGCTCGACGAATCAAACACGTCCATGGAATGCTCGACGAATCAAACACGTCCATGGAATGCTCGACGAATCAAACACGTCCATGGAATGCTCGACGAATCAAACACGTCCATGGAATGCTCGACGAATCAAACACGTCCATGGAATGCTCGACGAATCAAACACGTCCATGGAATGCTCGACGAATCAAACACGTCCATGGAATGCTCGACGAATCAAACACGTCCATGGAACGCTCGACGAATCAAACACGTCCTCCAAATGTCGTCCACCGGCGCCCCGAGGGGATTAAAATTACGAATCCGCATCGCTCGACCCCGCGCGCGCGCGCGCGATGTCGCGACGACCGAGCGAGGGCGCGAACCCGCTGTGGGAGACGCTGCGGCGAAGCGTGACCTCGCCCGCGTCCGCGGCGTCGTCGAGGGAGCGAACGCGGGCGCGAACGCCGGACGAGAGGGAGGATCAACGCGCGCGCGCATCGGGACGGTACGACGCGATCGACGAGCGGTCGGGCGATGTGGGGGAGGAACGATCGAGGATGACGCGCGTCGCGCGGGGTGGAGGGGTGGCGCGACGAACGGAGCGATCGCCGGCGAGGAGCGAGACGAGCGAGCGGTATTACGACCGGGACAGCCGGGACGGCGGAGGCGGACGGCGTCTGGAGCGGGATCGAACGCCGCCGTCGAGGTATGATGACGCGCGAGGGATGCGCGCGACGTCGTTGAGAGGTGCCGGGATCGAGCGAGGGCCCGATGGGGAGACGTTCGACGCCGGGTACTACAAGCAACGCGTGGCTCGTTTGGAGGAGAAAGTCGCGAAGGAACAGCAAAAGGTGAAATCGACGGTGAAGTACTACGAGGAACAGTTCGAGGTGCAGGCGAAAAAGCTCGCTGAGAAGCACGAGGAGGAGCTCAGGGGGGCGAGCGAGGAGGCGGTGAAGCTCAGAACGCAGGTGGAGTGGCTGAACAAGGCGCAAGAGTCGCTCAAGGCTGAACGGGCGGCGCGAGAAGAGTTGGAGCAAGAGGTCCGCGCGTTGCGTTTGAAGGCTGAGGCCTCCTCGACCTCGGACGCCGAGGCTGAGATCGTGTCTCTCAAACAAGCGAACGAAGAGGCGATGAAACGCGTCCAGGCGGCCGAGGAGGAGTTGAAAGGGGTGCGGGAAAAGGCGTTTTCCGCCGAAGCCAAGATGGGAAACGCTGATCCCGCCGAGATTTCGCTCTTACAGACGCAATTGGACAACGAGAAGGAACAGCGCTCAATCGCAGAGGCGAACCTCGAGAGCTTAAAGCAGCAGGCCATCGATCCAGTAGAAATGAACTTGTTGAAGAAGCAGCTCAGCGAGACGGAGACAAAGGTTGCGAATCTTCAAGGCGAGCTCGAGCGCGCCAAGGAAGATAAGGAGGCGGCTGATCACGTCAGGCAAAGATTAGACGTCACCGAAAAGCTCGTCTACGAGCTTAAGGCCAAGGCTCTTCGGGTCGATGAACTCGAGCGCACAAGTATGGACGCGGCGAAGGACAAAGAACAGCTGCGCAAGGCATACGACAAGATTCAGGATTTGACAAGCAAGTTGCTCTCTATGACGAGCGAGAAGGACGTACTGGTGTGTCAAAGCGCTCAGCAGGTGCACGTGGAGGCACAGCTCGAACAGACTAGAACTGAGCTGACCCGCATGAAGAACGAAGTGCACATAGCAAACGTGGACAGATCGAACACCGAGATGAACTTTAAAAACGTCGTGGACGACATCGCTCGCGCTCTGCGCGAATACGTCATGAGCGCTATACGCTGGGAAGGGCGCATGTTGAATGAAATCAATGAAGCCCACGAAGAGCACGCGGAAGTCCGACGCCAGACAATGAATCTGGTACAGGTCGCTGAAGCTGACGCACAGCGAGTACTTCGGGAGTCCATCACCGCAGTGAACGACGCTCGTCACGCCTTACAAGAGACCCATAGGCGTACCGAAGACATCATTGAAGATGCTATTCGCTCTGAACGTCTTTGGCATTCCGAAGAAACGAAGACCATGCGCATCGAACTTGTCGAGGCGGAGCGAAGAGTGTCCAATGCAAACACTCAGATCGACGACTTGTCTGAACAGTTGCGCCAAATGCGCATCGATTTACACTTGGCCAAAGATGCTCACGCTGCACTGGCCGCAACGAGCTCGGTACCTTCCATGGTGGACACGGCACGAGATTATGGAAGCGACGATGCGCGCTCCAGCGGCGAAAACAAGGATGCAGAGAAAATGCGCCAAGAGTTGCGCGTTACTCAGTTCCAGCTGCTTGCACTCAAGGCTCGTCTCCAATTTCAGATTGATCCCGAGGTAAGAGATCTCGAAGAGAAACTGCAATTTATGCGAGAAGAGCGCGACGATGTGCCAGAGATTATTGCAGCTCGCGGATTTGACTTGGCAGAGGTTACAGCGCTTCAGGACGAGCTTGAGCGGTGCAAAGCTCAAATCGAGAGGCTCGAGTCCGAGAAAAAGAACCGTACCGCATCGCTGAGAGAAGACTATCTTGAGCAAGCTCTCGCGGATGCTCGATCAGAGCTCGCGGCGAGGGAACAGTCTCTTCTAAAACTACGAAAAGAGCAATTAAACGCGCTCGATGAGGCTACTGAAGACATGGAGTCGCACGTGCGAATCAAGATGACTGAATTGCGCGAAGAGCTCATACTTGCCCAGGCACAGCGAGAGCAGTCACGTGATGAGTTGAATCGGGCTCAGGACGAGCTCGTCATCGCTCGCAGCGAACGTGACGACGCGATCACGAATGTGCAGTCCATGCAAGAAGAACTCGCAGAGATGCGCCAAACCATTTCCGAGATGACATCGTCGCGAAGTGAAATCATGACGGTTGGAAAGGAAGAGGTTCGACTGCGCGAGGACGAGTTGGATGCGGTTCGCAGAGAGCTTAGTAACATTCGATCTCAAAAGGACGACGCTCAGTACGCCCTCGATGAAATGAAGAGTCGACTCCTCGACACCGAGTCGAGATTGGCGGAGGTTCAGGAGAGGAAGCGACTTTTGGAGGCCGATCGATCCCACCAGTCGAAGACCGTGAACGAGCGAAACAAGCTGGAATGCAAGGTTCTCGCTCTACAGGCCGAACGCGACGAGACGCAAACGAAGCTCGAACAAGTCATCCTCTTGAGAGAGCAACTCGAAAACGAGAACAAGATTCTTCTCTCCAAGTTGGAGCAATCTGACGAGGCTCTCAAGTCAACGGTGGCGCAGAACGATTCTGAGCTGTCAGCGGCAAATCAGACCATCGCCTCGTTGAGAGAGCGAGTGGAGGAGGTCGAAAACGAACTCGTTTCGGCGCAAGATGCATTCAAGCGTGCAAGCGTCGACAGAGACGTCGCGAACAGTACGCTCGCACAAGCCCGCGAGGCTCTGGACGCACGCGAAGTCGAGCTCAAGCTCGCCGAAAAGGAGGGTATCGATAAGGAGAACCAGTGTCGAGAAGTCACGGAGGCTCTGCGTTCGACGCAGCTCGCTCATAAAGAAACTCAGAGTGAACTCGAAAAGATGGAAGCCGAACTCATCAACTTGGCCGAAGTTGTCGAGCACGGAGAAGACTCGATCGAAAAATTGAAGAGCGAAATCGAACGGAAATCGAAAGCCCTCGAACAAGCTCAAGCGCTTATGGACGAGAAAACGAAGATCTCGGTCGAGCTTGAGGCCGAGAGAGACGTGGCTAATGAATTGTTGATTGAGGTGCGGCAGTCTCTTGCAGATTCTCAGGCCGAGGTGCAGGTGCGCACGAACAAAATCATGGACTTGACATTGCAGCGTGATAGACTGACCGAGGAGAACGAGAGGAATTCGAACGAGTTGAAGCTCAGCGAGGCGTATTTGCAAAATGCGACCGCGGCGGTTGAGAAGCATCGCGTCGAACGGGATGGGTTGGCTCGCGCTCTCGAAGAGTCAAATGACATGGTGCAAGCGGCAGAGGCTCAGCTCCAAGCTATGTCGGCGCAGCTCGCCGAACTATACCAAGAAGTCGAGGAGTATAGAAGCATGGAGACTACCGAGAATGCGGAGCTCAAGGAGACGCAGGACGCGTTGGACGCGGTTCTAGAAAAGTTCCAACTCTTGCGAGATCATCACGAAGACCTCAAGGCTGAGGTGAGCACAGCGCTTGACGCTCGAGAGCGCGACAAGGTGGAACATAGGAACATGATAGCACAACTCAACAGCGATTACGAAGATCGTCTTTCAACTTTACAGCTCAGTTCCAACTCGGATAAGGGTGCTCTGCTTGTCGAGCTTCTCGACATCCTCAGCGATGTCGTGTCGGCGAACGAAGACGCACAGCTCGCTGGAGACGACACCGAGGCGAGAACAGAGGCACAGTACGCTAAGAAGGACGCTCCTCCGCCGAACGAGGAAGCCGTCGCAGCTCTTACGCGCATAAAGTCCTCGCTTGAGTCATACAAGCGCCAAATCCGTGAAAACATGGGCCCGAAGGATGACGTCGCGATGGAAGCCGTTCGAACAAGTCTACGTCTCCGCGTCTTCGTTCTCGAGAGTCTCATGGATCTGGTCTCACAACGCTCTCGAGTCGGCGCGTACAAGGGCCAAACCGAGGCAGCGACACGTGCAGAGGCTTTCATGGGCGCCAACGTTCGAACGGAGGATCCACCCGATCAGGACGTCGTCAAGAAGCGCTCGCTCCTCGGCTTTGCCCCCAATGTTAACATCGGTCTCAAACTATTCGGCCCGAAGCATCGGTGACGGATTACGCAATGTAAAAGCGCATTATATTACTGAACCGCGACGACGAGCAGACGCGACGACGCGCTCTCGTCCAGGAACAGTCACCCGCGTCCGCGCGCGCGCGGTCGGACGCCATCCGCGATGACCGCACACGCGGGTGTCTTCGAGCCGCCGCCGCCGCCTCCTCGCGTCCCGACCGCACGCCGCGACGACGCCTTGCGCGACGACGACGAGACGTTGTGACCTGGTGGAAGACCGCGCGTAGACCTCATTCTCGGCATCGACGATGCCCAAGTCCAAGCGCGCGCGCGTGGTGTCGCTCACGAAGACGAAGAAGAAGGACCGCGAGTGGAAGTCCTCAATCATCGACCGCGCGCGAGACGCCCTGGAGCTTCGAGCGTCGGCGTACGTGTTCAAGTACACGTGCATGCGAAACGGGACGTTTAAGGAGATGCGACAGGCGTGCGAGGAGACGACGACGTTCTTCGTCGGCTCGAACGCGGTGTTGCGAGTGGCGCTCGGGAAGGACTCGGAGAGCGAGAGCAAGGAGAACGCGAGCGAGTTAGGAAAACGCGTGCGAGGGGACTGTGGGGTGATGTTCACGGATTTGAGTAAGGAGGATGTTGAAGCGACGTTTGATCGGTTCGCGGTGTCGGATTACGCGCGGACGGGACAGGTGGCGGGAGAGACGGTGACGGTGCCGGCTGGACCGGTGCGTGGCCCGAGCGGGGCGCTCATGGAGCACACGCTCGAGCCAACGCTGCGAAAGAACGGTATGCCGACGCGACTGAATCGAGGAGTGATCGAACTCGAGGCCGATCACGTTTTGTGTAGGCAAGGGCAGCACATCTCTCCGCAAGGGGCGATTTTACTCAAGATGTTTGGCCATGAGTTGGCAGAGTTCCGCTGTCGCCTTGTCGCGGGTCTCGTCGACGGCAAGGTCGAGGTGTATGAGGAAGAAGACGAGGAAGACGAGGATGATGAGCCGATGGATCGATTCGCTCACGACGGCATCACGGATTCGATGATGCTTCCTCCAGGAATAAAGTGACACTTGCATTGTGATACTACAAAATTTGACGAGACATCATAACCAATACTTTTTAACGATCTCGCTGACGAACCAATCGACGGTGAACTGCATGTGCTGTGCCCCTGGGATAAGTCTCATCTCTATGCGATTATCGCGATCGAGAGCATCCAGACCGAGCGCGGCGTAGATGCTCTCGTTTTCGTAGTATGGAATAATTTTCGTTCGGTTTGCCCCGGCGACAACTCTTGAGCCGAACCACGAGCTCTCCTTCGGGCTCACCATGTCGTCCTCTTCGAACATGAACATCACGAATCGCTCGAGCGAGGTCAACGCCTCACGATTCCTCGCGTTCTCGTTCGCCTGCCCTTCGTTATTGATCCTCGGTAGAAACTCGTTCGTGGCCAAGTATCGGTTATACCTCGCGTGCGTGGACGTATCCCTAAAATATTGCGCCTGCACCACGGTTCTCCTCGCCCACGCGCTCGCGCTTGCGTATGACGCCGCGTCGTTCATCGCTTGACAAGCCATGGACGCCCGCTCGGGATCGCCGCACCCTGGAACCGCGTCCACGCCCATGTGCTGGCCACCGAGCGTCACCAACGTTCGCACCCCGAGCTCTCGCCCACACCGCTGCACCAACGCGCGCATGAACTGTCCACCCTGCGAGAACCCGACCACGTGCACCGATCGCGCTCTCCCAATCGCATCGTCGGCTCGCATTGCGTCACACGCCGCGCCCACCTGCGCGTCCACGTCACCCGTGTATCCGCTCATTCGATCCGCTCTCGCGCTCGCACCGAACCGCAGCGATCGCGCGCACGTGGTCTCGCTCCCTAACGTCTTCACCGCGGCGTCCATCACCGCGAGCGTCCCCGAGGCGTCGCCGACGTCCCCCATGCCGTGCCAGAAAACAATCGCATTCTCTACTCGCGTCGTCGACGAATCATCGAATCGCTCCTCGCACGACGTCCCGACGCTCACGAAACCGACCTGGACGGACGACGCGCGCTTGTCGTGGATCAGCGCGATCGCGGAGGCGAACGCGCGAGCGAGTCGGCCCATGCGCGAGGCGATGTGGCGTCATCGCATTCGGTTGAGATTCAGCATCGTCTCGAGCGCGCGTCAATCGACGACGTGATTCATGGGATGCGGGACGTCTCGCGACGCGAGGGCGACGGAGACGGTGGAAACCGTTGAGACGGTGCAACCGGTCGAGGTGAAAGCGGTGGAGGCGGTGGAGACGACGGGCGAGGCGATGGATGAGAGAGACGTCAACGATGTTTCAACGACGCCCGAGCGGGAGGTTTCGGATGATGACGACGCGATGGTGATGAACGAACGCTCGCACGAATCGGTTAAACCGTCCGTAACACTAGAGACGTCTGTGGGCGAAGATTTAGGGGTACACTCGGCGCGTGAGATCGAGGAGGCGGGACAGCGTGCGGACGCGTTTGAGGCGTCGAGCGAGCGAACGGAGACGACGGAAAGAGCCGCGGTGCCGCTCGTGCGCGAGCCGACGGCCATGCGCGCATCGAGTGTGATGAAAGATGAGATCTCGACGAGGGAGGCGGCGCTGATGGCGAGATTAGATGCGTTGGAGAGTCTTACGGCTGCGGCGAGAACAAAGTGTCGGATGTACGACTTGCTCGAGGCGGAGTGCACGACGATGCGGGAGGTCATGGACGAAGTGAAACGAGACGCGAGGATGTTCTGTAGTGAGTGTGAGGCGGAGGCAGAGGAGTTTACCGAACGCGCGAGAGCAGCGGTTGCGGAAGCGCGGAGCGCACTGCGCGAGCAGACGAAACGATATGAACTAGCCATGGAGGATTTTGAGCGACAGACGAGGCATCGTGTGGCCATGGCGACGCTTCGCTCGAAGTCGGACGCCGCGCGCGCGAGATTACGAGCGAGTGAGGCCATTGAAGAGTGTGAGAGCTATCGCAAAGAGATCGAGCGCTTGCACTCAGAGCTGGAGGCGGCGCGTGACGAGATTTCTGCAGTCACACTTGCAGTTCAGCCATCCGTGAAACGCGTTGATAAAGACGACGACGTCTCGACCGTTTCGGATTTTGGGCGATGCAGCGGGATGAGATGGCAGCTGTGGGCGCTACGTTTGATTCGCGAGAGCGAGAAGAGCGTTGTGCGTGAAGCCGAGGAAAGCTTGATTGAACTCGGGCATCTTCGAGTCGAGGTCGCCGAGCTGCGCCGTCTGTCTGAGGACGACTTGACGTTCGATGAAATTAGCGCGCTACTGATCGATTCCGCGGAACATTCCGGTTTGAAACATTCTTTACGCGACGAGCCCGAGCCTTACGACTTCTACGACAGTCGCTTCATTCTGTAAAGCTATGTGTAACGCTACATTCGAGACGCCTTCACCGGTGAAAACGGCTCGCTGAATCTCCTTTCGCTATAATACGTTCTAGTCTCTCGCAAGAGCGCTTCTGACGCCGTTGTGGCTCTTGCATACGTCGTTTTCAACATTTCATCCCTCGTGAGGATATCAAATCGTGTTTGCAGACTTTCTCTGACTTGTGCGAGCGCTTCAACCTCGGCTTCCATCGTGTGCACTTCGCTCATCACAGCGCGATATTGTCGTTCATATGAGTCTGGTTCGACGACAGTTGGTCGAATGGTCACTGGCGAGCCCGCTGGAGTGAAGTAACGAGAGCCGTGAGCGATAGGACTCATCGGTTGAGCAGCTCGACCTTGGGTAAGTGTTCGTACATTTTCCTCGTATGACTTGTTGAAATCCCAATGAGCTGAAATCGGCTCTACACGCTCAACTTTTGCCACGCTCAACGAGCGCGGGACGTCGTCCGGCATTTGACCATTGGACTTCCACTTGGCAAACACTTTGCGAATCATGCATTTTCTCTTGTATTCGATTCTCAACCGACGGTACTTGAGTACCTCTACAAACTGCCTCCACGCAAAGAAAAATTTTCGTCTCGCCCTGTCTGCAAGAATATCGTGCATCTTCATCACCGTACAGTTTCTGTGAGCAGTCATTCGCCGTGAGTAATCCAGCCAAGCCACAAACGTGGGATTCCTATGAATCCGTGTGTTACGCGCCGTACCCCAACGAATGGCCATGTTCACTCGCAGCATGTCCTGCATAGAGGAATGCGTCACGCTCAGAGGCGCAACGGCGCGTTCAACGTTCTGCAGTCGACGTTCAACGACTCTGAACGATTGCAGCTGCCTCACGTAGCTCGCCCAACCATTGAAAGCTTTGAAGAGTACTCTTCGGCGCATGCGCTGTAAGCTCGTTGCTACAAGCTCTTTCTGACGTCTCAATATCACAACTTGAGAGAACCAGCCAGCAAATGTTTCACTGAGCACTCGATGACGCATGCGATGCAAGCTTTTCGTGACAAGAATAAGATGACGCTTGTGCTCTGTAGTCCGATAATACCATGCGTTGAAAGCTCGACTCATAGTTCTGTTCTGAAGCTTAGCCAACGAGGAGCTCACCAGGTGCGCAATACGTCTCTCGCTTGAGCGCTCAGCGCGAGTAGCCTCCACATATTCAAGCCAGGAATAAAACGCGTTCACTGCGAGGCGATGGCGCATTCGTTGTAAACTCTTCGTCACCAGTGCCCTATTCCGTTTACGTACTTTCACTACGTCCAACCAACCACCAAAAGCAGCAGCCAAGTGTGCGCGTTCGGCACGCTTGACAAAGATGCGCGCCATTTCAACCGTGCGACGCCTCAGATGAACGAATGATAACCATTGATCGAAGGTACGAGAGAGAGATCGCATTCGACTACGCACCACCATACGATCTGCCTTGATTTCGTTCACTTTTATGGCTTTGTTCTCACGCACACGATCTCGCCATTCCATGAAAGCATATCCCATCGTTCGTCGACTTGCGCTTCCAATAAGTTGCGCTAATTTGTTCTCCCGAAGTTTCTCACCGTTAATAATCGCAAGCCTGTGTTCTTTAGCCTCTCTGGTGACCGCTACCCACGTGCTAAATGTGCCCCTCAAGGACCTATCCCTGAATCTCTCATAAAATCGTGCTATGATTGCGTGGTATCGTTTCTTTGTGCATACCTGTTCATGCCAAGTATTGAATGCGGTGAACAGCACACGCTGCGTCAGACGGGTGAGTGCTCGATCCATTTTCCATCGCTCAATGCGCTCCTCACTAGCGCGTTGCCTCCACTTTTCGAAAGCACTCACTAAAATACGATTCTTCATCTTTGACACTACATTCCCAACCACTCGTCGATGATATCGTATCATCGTGACAGTACTCGCCCAGTCATAGAAAGCGACATGCAGACAACGATAAGTGAATCGTGAGACGGCTCGCGCCAGGAGAGCGCGCCGTCTTTTAATCTCCTGCACGCGAGCGTTCCAGCCATTGAATGCGTACTGAAGCTTGCGCTTCGACACTTTCAGCATCACCTTGCGAAGTATGCCTCGGTACACCTTTGCGTCGTGAGCTACGACCGCCCAGGTATCGAATGCAAGTCGCAGACTATTTCTCTGCATTTTCTGGGCGATGTGCGTGAGCATGCGGCGCTGCTGCGCGTATTCTTTCGTAGACTCTCTCCATCTCTCAAACGCTGACGTTAGCACACGATTTCTCATCGATGCGATGGTCTTCGCTGCCATTTGACGTTGGTGACAGGATGATGCCGCGTGATCTCTCCAAATCACAAATACACGCCTGAGACGCTCCTTCGCGGCATATTTCGCCTGCAAGTTTATGATCTTCTCCATTTTTCGCAAGTTAATTTTTGCGTTGATTGCTTCGCCGGTCGCTGCGCGCCAGGCGTTGAACGAGCGAGAGATTACCTGGTTGGATGCACGCATCAGGGTTGAACGCATCAACTCGCACTCACGTTTCCTGTTCTCAACCTCTTGCATCCATACGTTGAACGCTTTGAACAGTAGACGAGATGTCATGCGATTTAGACACCACGACAGTGTCGATCGCTGATACTTTTGGACCTCAGCGAATTTGTACCAACTCACGAATGCCGATCTCATCATTCTAGTCGACTTGATTCTGACATAGAGCTCGTATCGTTCGCCAAGAGCGTCTCGATCATGTTGCTCGATGAGACGTCTTCGTCGGCCTTGTTCGGTGATTTGCACCCACTCCCAGAATGATAACATCAATAATGCAGCCTTTGATTTTTCTTGGATTTTTTCTCGTATGCATTCAGCCTGCGAGCGCGCGTATTTCATGTGTGCGATTCCCTCGATCCAGACTCTGAACGCATGCCGAAGTCTTCGTTGCTTCCAGTGCAGAATGTACTTTTCCAAGTAAACGAGGCGCGATTGCGTTTGATCTCGCGCTTCCCTCCACGTATCGAACACAGTTTTCAACAAAATCGTCTTTCGACGATCTATGCATCGGGCGATGATTCTCCTCAGACGCTTTTGCTCGCGCACGCATTCGACCCAGCTCGCAAAGGCTCGTCTCTGAGCGCTGGCGAAAGACCACAGCATAGCTTTCTGCCCGCGCCTTCTCTCGGCTCGAGCGTCGTCCATGACCGAGCGCCACTCGACAAAAGCCTTGAACATCAATCTCGACGAGAGTCTGGCGACACTCTGACACGCCTTGGCGTGGAGTTCGCGACTTGCATGCGCCGCGCCTCGCCACGAATAAAATGCCACATAGAGCTTACGATTCGTCAACTCCAACATCATTCGATCCGCCCTTCTCCTCTTTTCGCGATCTATTTTCAGACGTTGCGCCTCGCGTTGCCAAGCACCCACGACGACGCGCGCGCGCTGCCTCTCGGACTTCCTAACGAACGTCGCTGCCGCGAGATGGCACCACTTATCTCGCGCGATACGAATCCTCCATGCGTTGAAATACTCCCAGGCAAGCTGTGCCTTCAACTTCGTGAACTTCTCATCAGCCTTGATCGCAACTATTTTAGCACGTGCGCTCATTTCTCGCCACTCTTTGAACACCCTGCGAACGATCATCACCACGCGCTCGCCACGGAACACCGCAGAGCGACGCACGAGACGACTGTGTGCTCGCGTCGCAGAGGTGTGTTTGCGCCAAGCTTCAAAAATTCTCCGAATTTTCTTCTCGTCGCTTATCGCCATGAAATGGCGAGAAAGAACTTCAAAGGCGTGCGTGCTTGTCTGGTGCTCGCGGACGATGCGCATCATGCGATCGAAACCCGCTTCGACCTCCACAGTCGACGCATCGCCGCTCAACACACGCACGCAGCGCTCTTCGCTCCCACTCGCCGTCGCCGCGGATCCAACAATCTCGATCTTGACGTCGAACGTACCCGGACACCGCCTGTTGATCAACCTGACGATCCCATGCTCGAGATCTATTGCTCTGAATTGCTCGTTCACGCCAAACTTATTTGAACAAAAAGCCAACTTGTCCAAACCACGTTTCTTTCGCTGTAACATCAACCCCGTTGGGCCGTGCGCGAAACCGTAATACGTCGTCATCGGCACGTCGTCTTCACACACCGTCTCTTCGAATACCTCGAACGTCGCAGCGGCGTCCCCGCTCTCTTCTCGAACGCCTTCATCTCGAACGCGCAGCGCGCCGCGCACAGCCCCTAAATCACATTCCTCGCTGTCCACGCTCACAAATGCGCGCAATCGCCCTGTCGACGGGTCTCTCAACCGAACGAGGACTCCCTCACGCAGTGTGTTCATTCCCACGGGCGACATCGTCGCTCGCGCGATCGTGAGCGATGGAAATCGATCGAGAAAACGCTCGCGACCGTTCCCCTGGCGACCGTTCGTTCGCCGACGGCGTCTCGCTCGTCCGCGCTCGACGCGCTCGCAGGCGTGCGTACGCGATGCCTCCTCCCTCTCACCCGTTCGTCAGCATCGCGAAGATCGTCGCGACGTCGTCGTTGTCGTCGTCGTCGTGCTGTGCGGTGTGATGGTTGCGTACGAGTAACGAACACTCGTATTGTATACATGTTACGCGCGAGTCTACGTTTCGCTCGCGCGCGGAGATAGCCCGAACGCATCGAGAGCCTGAACGAAGCTCGAGGGTGGTTCAGCGACGACGCGAACGCTGCGATCGCCCTCTGGATGTGAGAATTTGATCGAGTGCGCGTGGAGGTGGAGGGGAAGTTTGGAGGCTCCGCGGAGCGAGTCGCGCCGAAGCGCGCGCCAGACGTCGTCTCGGTCGGCAGCCGCGCTCGACGCGCGCTCGCGCTCGAGACGCTCGATCTCTGCGAATCGAGCCCGCCATGGTTTTTGCTTATCGGTGAAGCCGTATTTGTAATCGCCGACGATGGGTGAAGACAGAGCTTTCGACAGGTGCACACGAAGCTGGTGTTTGCGTCCAGTGATCGGGACAAGCTCCAGGAGCGTCGGCCCGTCGTCTCCAGCGCTTGCTAAAACTTTAAACCGAGTCGTGGCGGCCCTGGAAGAGACGTTCTCCTCTTTATTCACGCGCGCGAACTCTTGCTCGCCTGCACCGACGATGACGTCGCCATTTTGCACGTCGTACACTCGCCAACCGCCGACCAAGCGAACATTGTCGCCTCTGCCGTCGCCCTCGTCCGTGTCCGCGAGCGGGGCGTCTATCCAACCTTCGAGCGTCCCACGAGGCGGTGGATTAGCGCAAATCGCCCAATACGTGCGCTGAATCTCACTATCGTCGTACCTCGGGGCTTTGCCGAGCTCCATCTCTGCTCTAAGCACCGCCGCGAAATCCGTCTTGCTCTTTCGTTGAAACATCGCATTGAGCTTATTCGCCGCAAACGACGTCCGCGCGAGCACTAACACCCCACTAGTATCCCTATCTAATCTGTGCACAACGTACGGCGCCTCCAGGGTGTGTCGAAGATCGTACACGCTCACTTCGTTCCCGGCGCCCGGAACAGTGGCCAAACCGCTCGGCTTGTCGACAACCACCACGTGCTCGTCTCGATACCGCACCCGAGCACGCAATCCCTCACCGAGCGCCCAGTCGCGATCGCTCATAATATTTTCACCTCCACCCTGGTCTGCATCGCTCCAAGACGCCCAGTAACCGCTCGCCCCGTCGGGAACGCACAGGAACTCGCCCGGCGTCAGCGTCCGCGCTCTCGACGCTCTCCTTAAACCACGCGCGCTCTCCAATCGCCCATCCGGCACCCGCCCGTCCTCCGCCGACGTCCCAACGCGAACCCGACGATCGCGAAAGAGCTTGAACACCGCCGCACCGGCGTGCGGTCCCTTGAAATCCCTCTCACCGTCGCTCGGGACGTGTCGCAAATGTTTCCTCAACCACTGCTTCGCCGTCACCGCGTCGTCGTTCACGCGCCAATGCGGAACCGGCGGGGTGACGACGACGTACGACGTCGACGCGTACGCCTGCGTCGACGCTCGGAGGGCGTCGAGGACGACACGACGACGTGAGCGCGCGAACATTCGCCAGAGACGCGCGCGCCAAGTTTTGGCGCGAAAAAGTGCTGAATGACGACCGGCGACGCGTCCACACCGCGCGTGATCGTCCAGGGTGCGGTTGAAGGGGCGAAACACGTGTCACTGAGCAACATCTGTCACGGACGAACGTTCGATTGCGCGTTCGCGCCGAGAGAACGTTGGGAAAGCGTGAGAGGTGCTCATTTCGATGAAATCCTCGTGACGTGCGGTGAAGACGGCGCCGGACGTGTTTTCGGCGTTCGCGCGGACGATAACGATGGTATTGTAACGCTCGAACGTATGGGTGCGGCGAGGGGACACACGGAGGAGGTGGTGCGCGTGAGCTGCGCACGCGCCTCGGGACGTTTCGCCACGGGTTCAGCGGATGGAACGTGCGCGTTGTGGTCTCTCGAAGCGACGGGTGAGGTGAAAGCCGAAACGCGCTTTGAGGGGCATCCTGGGGAAGTTTACGGGATCGCTTGGTTGGGCGAAGGCACGGGCGCGGACGGTTTGGCGACGTGCAGCGAGACAGAGGTGTTCCGGTGGGATGTTGAGCGCGGGACGCTGGTCGAAAAGGCGGGAGAGAGAGAGGCGATGGATTCAGTGAGCGAGAGCGCGGCGACGCCGGAACGGTGGCGACCGGGATATTTATTCTCCATGGCGCACGGTGGGGGGATGTTGGCGTGTGGGTGCTCGGACGGGGTGGTCCGGATTTATAGCGATGGTAAGAGTAGTCGATTCGGAGCTCTTGTGGTGGAGTTACCGGTACACCCGAATGCCATCGTAGGGTCCACATGCTTCGTCGGCGATGGCGTGGGTTTGATTTCTGTAGGTCTAGATGGCACCGTCGTCATCACAGACACAAGGATGTGGAGGACGGTTCGACGAGTGACTTCAGATTCGCAGCTCACCAGCGCATGCGAGGTTGGTTCGGGAAGCGAGTGGTTCGCAATGGTCGGACGATCCGGCATTGTGCGCACACTCAGCGCTTTTGGAGACTCAAATCCGAAATGTACACTCGAGGCGAAAGATCCCGTGCCCTTGTACTGCGTCGCATCGAATGAGCGAGGTACGATGTTGGCGTGCGCAGGCGCCGGAGTACCATCCAAAACACTAGCTCTCGCATCGGCGTTCGCGACGAAGCGGCCCGATCCAAGTCGATTAGATTTATTTTACTAGTACTTGTACCGGTAGCTAGCAATACAATTTTAGTCAAACAATCCCTCTCTCTTGATGCTCGGCTTGGGTCCGCTCGAGGCCTTTGTGGAAAAGAGTTCGCTCTCTTCATCCGTGTCGGATTCGTCAAACAGAAGAGGCGACCTGGCCTTCGGTACCGCCAACGATATCGCACCCACTTCCACAGTCGGTGGCTTTGGACTCGAATCCTTTCCTGGTGTATTTTTCTTCAACGAACTAAGTGGATCTTCGATCGGTGTGGAAAACAAGTCCCCACTCGAGACACGCTTGGACGCTCCGAACAAATCGCCGTCCCCGTCGGAGTCAGAATCCGAGTCGAAAAGCCCCTTCGGCTTTTTCGCCCCTACCGGTTTCTTGGTAGTCGTCGGTATGGTGGACGGAATAGGCGACAGCGCTGCGTCCGCGCTCGTCGACGCAACACCTTCAAAGAGCCCGCCGCTCGAACGCACGTCGTCGCCAAACACGTCGTCGAGCGACAAAGCGTACGAAGGCACCGCCTTCTTCGCCGATTTCGTGAGCGACGAGAATCCCACACTCGAGAACAAATCGCGTCCGGAATCCACTGCGCCTGCGTCGCCGCCACCTAGTGCTCCAACCGCATCAGGATAGTTCTCCACATCCGCCAAGTGCTCGTCCATGTCCGAGTACTCTCCGTCGCTCGACGTCGAGCTCACGAACTCGCTAGAGATATCAGTCTCCAATGTGTCGCTCGAATCGTCGCTCACTTCGCTTGAGTCTTCGTCATCGCTCGATATGTACGTTCCCCAGCGCGCCGGATTCGGATTCTTTGCCTCAAACGGGTCCAACCCGCACGATTCGTCTCGGTAATACGCCGTCGTCCCTATCACCGCAGGTAGCGGTCGCCAATATTTATTCCCCGTGAGCGCCAATCCACCGTCTCGCGTCTCCGCCCATCGTCCGCGCGTGGCCTCCAGGGCCACGCGCGCCACGTCCGCCAAGTCACCGTAATCCAGCGCGTCCCTAGGCGTCCTCTCCGATCCATCCGCATCGCCCGCGGACGTCTCGCTCGCGACACGACCTCCATCATCATCTTCTTCACGGACGCACTGCTCCAAAAACTGCGAGTTCGCCAGAATCCTCAACGCATCGCTCGTCGTCGCCGTCTCCGTCGCCGCCCGCTCCGCGCGGCGCGCGGCATCGTCCACGCGCGCGATCGTTCGCGCGCATCGCTCCAGCGCCGCGTTCCCGAGAGTTTTCACGCATTCAATCAACTGCGATGCGGTTTAATCGTCAATCGCTCGTTCGTTCGCTCGACGGATTCGCGTCGCGGGGTCGGGCGTTTATAAAGATTCGTTCATCGAGTAGTCGACGTAAAAACTCTCGTATGCGCACCTCCCGATCATCCCCGAGCGTCCACGATCCTTTCGTCGACGCCTTGGACCGTAGACGTTCGATCGCGGACGCGCACGACGCGTCCATGCTCGCCGCGTCGACGTCTACGGTTAGATTTATGATTATTAAATTTTCCTTCCCTTCGCCTCTTCAGTCCCGGACGCGCGTCGTCGCGCGCGCGCGCGCGCGCGCGTCGTCCTCGACGCCGCGATGACGACCCCTGTGGCGGCGTACGACGCCTTGGCGAGCGGTTCCGACGCGTTCGCGCCGTGTTGCGTCCCGGAGAGCGATCGCGCGCACATCGGATACGCAGACGCCGACCGCGCCTTCGTGGGCGACGCCGACCTCGGTTTAGGGTGCGGGGCGCCGGTGACGCGCGCGATGTTGGCACAAGGCGAGGCGGTG
Organism: Ostreococcus tauri; assembly: GCF_000214015.3. NCBI lineage: Eukaryota > Viridiplantae > Chlorophyta > Mamiellophyceae > Mamiellales > Bathycoccaceae > Ostreococcus > Ostreococcus tauri. Next base: position 122,958 of record NC_014442.2, read on the forward strand.
CTCGATTTGGGCTCCGGCGGCGGGGCGGACGCGTTCTTGGCCGCGAGAGCGGTTGGAAAGTTCGGGCGGGTCACGGGCGTGGACGCGAGCGAGTCGATGATACGAAGAGCGCGCGAGCGCGCGAGAACGATGATTGGCGAGGGACGGGAGGAGATTTCGGCGGTGGAATTTCGCTTGGGGGAATTAGAGTCGATTCCGGTGGAATCCGGGACGTACGATTGCGTGATCTCGAACTGCGTCATCAACCTGTGTGGCGATAAGAGACGCGCGTTCGCCGAGGCGTTCCGAGCGCTCAAACCTGGCGGGAGATTGTGCGTATCCGACGTTCTCCGGAGACATCCCGGCGATCTACCGGAGCGATTGAGAACGAACGAAGCGCTGGCTTGCTGAGTCACGGGTGCGCATGAGGAGGACGTTTTGCGACAGATGTTGCGAGACGTCGGCTTTGTGCGTGCCGAAATCGTCGTTAAGGAGGAGAGCGCAAATTACATCAAGCACTGGATGCCGGGGAGCGGGGCGGAGGATCACGTGATTGCCGCGGATGTCCTCGCGTATAAATCGAGGACGTTCTTTGGCGCATGTGAGCGTGTCATGAAGCGAGTCTCGGACGTCGCGTACGCCGTATGGCTTGCCCAAGCGAGGCATCATGCGGAGCACACGGACACGACGCCGCGAGTCGAGGAGCCCGCGTGCTGCACCCCAGGTCCGGAAAAGAAACCGGTTCCTAAATGCTGACAATAATGTCGCCCCTTCAATTGACGCTGAAGTGGCGATGATGGACGTCGTGCGCGATTCTCGAGCGACTCGGAAAGTGAATGCGTGAAGAAGCGCGGGTAAAACGCTCCACAGGCGCACCCGACGCTTCTGATTTTTTTTCGAGGCTAGAACCAGCGTATCGACGCAAATGATCGATGTAACCTTTTACAAACAATTGTTATGACACCACATATTTTTTTCAGATTTTTTTTCTACGGTTCGACGACGTTTATCGGGCTACCAGATATGAAGGCGTGAATGTTTTCTGCCACGCAGTCAACCAAGCGCTGTCGCGTTTCCACTCGCTTCCAACCGATGTGCGGAGTCATGTAGACATTCTCCAGGGTGTAAAGCTCGCTGGTCGACGCCGGAGGTTCAACTTCCTGAACATCCAAACACGCGCCCGCAATTTTCTTCGCCTTGAGAGCCTCGATCAAGTCGCGTTCGTTTATGATGGCGCCTCTTGCGGTGTTGATGATTTTTGCTGTCGGCTTCATCAAAGAAATCGCTCGAGCGTCGATTAACCCCCGCGTCGACGGCATCAGGGGACAGTGCACGCTGATAAAATCGCTTCGTTTCATGAGCTCATCGAACGTCGTCGCCTCGTACTCCTCGCACGTCTGCGCGCTCCTGGAGAAGACCAATACCTTCATCCCGAGCGCTCTCGCGAGCTCCGCCACGCGCGAGCCGATCCCGCCCGTCCCACCGACCAACCCGATCGAGCGCCCTCTCAGCTCGAACATCTTCGGTAACCCTCCGAAATCTTCCCTGAATCCATCTCGATCGCCTCGTCGAAGCGCGCCGTATTGCTCGCACAACTCCACCGAGCTCGCCAAGACGAAAGTAATCACCAACTGCGCCACGGCGTCCGAGGAATACGACGGCACATTCGTCACCGTGATCCCCAACTCTCGCGCCCTCTCGATGTCGATGTTATTGTATCCCGTTCCCGCCTCGGCGATCATCTCGATCGTTCTCGGGAGTTTCTCCACGTCCACGAAAACCTCCTTGGTGATTAAAATTTTTCGACCGACGCACATCGCAGCGATCGCATCCGCGCTCGGCGTCGCGTCCACCCCCCTGATCTCGACCGCGTCCGCGTCTCCCCCGCACGCTCGAACGATGGAACTAAAATCGATCGCCCCGTCGAAGTTCAATCTCGACGCGTTGGCGATCACGCACGCCGTCGATGGCGTCGACATCGATCGTCGCGCCGAAAAGTGAAGCGACCGCGCGCGCGTCACCGACGACGACGGCGACGATCGCGTCCGCGTCCTCGACCGGGCGACCGCGTCGGTGATTTTTTTCCTCGACGACGCCCGCGCGCGAGCTCGCGCGCGCGCGAGGACGCGCGCGCGGTGCGCGCCGAGAAGGTGGTGCGTGAAGACGGAACGTCCGAGCCGCTCGCGGTCGTCACTCGCCGCGGGCATGGATTCGCCCGCGTTCGCGACGTTCCGCGCGCGCGTGCTCGGCGATGCGGACGACGACGACGCCGCTGCGTCGAGATCGGACGACGCGGCGACGACGGCGGTGGACGCGTCGGGGGCGCGCGAGGAGCGCGTCGGAGGTGGAAGCGGGTCCGGGATCATAGGCCTGGGACGGTTCCATCGCGTTCGGGATTACATCGAGCATTACTTGATGCTGAGCGATCGAACGCTGATGGAGGATTACGTGGTGTACTGTCTGCACGAGTGCGAGCGCGCGCGAGACGCGGGGGACGTGGAGCGGGAGTTTTGGTTTTACGGAGAGTTGGTGCGGAGCGACGGGAGCGAGGCGAGGAAGTGCGCGAGACGAGGTGAGCAGGCGCATCGAGAGTGCGGATGGGTTTCGGAGTTGGTCGATCAGCGATTGACTCGAACGTTGGCGTTAGCGCGAGAGGTGGAGACGGAGGAGGGGTGGGCGTGCGCTCGCGCGCACGTCATCGCCGCTGAGCACTACTGCTACTTCAAGGAGGATCGAGAGGCGGCGCTTGAGCACGCCGGGATGGCGCTGCGAACGGCGAAGCGGGCAAAAGCGAGGACCTCGGAAATAGTTCTGTGCGAGATCGATGCGATTCGGGTGATGCGATCGACACAGTCGATGGAAGGAAACATGTACGAAGCTGTCGCGCTCGGCTCTCGAGTCGTCGCCATGGCGCGAGAAGAGTACCACTCAACGAATGAAACGCGCTCGCACGAGGACACGATAGAGCGGACCACGTGGTTCGTCGAGCTGTTGTATGAGCACGCGATGACGCTGAGAGGATGGCGCGAGCGATCGGCGCGTCCGCTCACCGCTCCTGAGCTAGAGAGGTACGCCGCGGATGTGTTGAAGGAGGCAAAGACAGTGCTGGAGAGTTATTGGACTAGGACTGGGACGTCGTGGCGAGACAACGCGACGTCGCGCAAGCAGTATATCGGCATTCTCTGCCATCTCGCAGACTTGTGCGAAAATCACCTGGACTCGTCACACATCGTCGTGGAGAAGATGGACGCTGAGGCGTTCAATGCCAAGTCTCAGCGTCTGCACCGCGCGCTCGCCGCGGGCTATCGCGTCCTCGCCTCCACCGTGGATCCGGGCATCTTTGAATCGCCGTGCATATTTTGTGGTCTGACTCTCTCTCCAGCGGATGTCCAGGACATCATAGGCACGAACTCCTTTGAGGATGTCGAGCCGATGTGGGGCAAAATCGAGCTCGTGTCGCTCGCGTGCGAGAGCTGGCACCACGTGCACTCCAGCTGTCGCACGCGCGCCGTGGAGGCCGACGAAGCCTACGCTGACCGCGCCCTCGAACGTGGTCTCCCGTGTCGATACTGCACGAACGCCCGCGAGATCGAGCGCACGCGCGCGCGCGTTCGGAGACGCCCCGTCCGTGTGTCGAAGAGCCCCTAGCATGACAGGTGGCATCATTGGATCGCATTTGACACTTGTATGTATACCACAGTACGTAGCTCAAAGTCGATCTCCACTTTTTCGATGCGGGCTCGGATTCGAGATCTAAAACCTCGAGTCCTGATTCGAAAGGACCCCCCTCGATGGAAATCTTTTTGAAAGCTCATGCTGACGCGGTGCCCGCGCGGTTTGGACCCCTCGCGCCGACGCGCTCGAGCTCTCACACGCCGACGTGCGCGGCGTCGAGGAGCGCACGCGTTCGTTTAACGCGCACGCGAGATCTGGTCGACGATTGATCGCGAAGGAATCCGTGAAGCGTGCGTAGAGCGCGCGAGGGGAAGACCGACCACGGGCTCGGGGCTTGGAGGACAATTGTGGATTCTCGTCCGCGTACGAGCATCGCGACGCTCGTTTTCGGCGTATTAACGCGGGAATACGCTTCGTAAAAAGTCTTCGATCGATTCGTCTCGAGTGCGATGTCGTTGGCGAGCGTGTTCGGGCGTCCGGCTGACGTTTCGGGCGCGGACGTGGGACGGCGGGCGGGCGGTGATTCCACGTCCAGTCCGAACGACCTGAGCGCGGTGTTCGAGATCGCGGCCGGGATGCCGTTCGCGACCAAGGAACAGATTGGAGACGGGCTGCAGGCGCTGAGTGAGGCGTGGCCGGTGGTGTTCGCGACGCTTGTCGCGGTGTTCTACGTCGCGTGGCATCCTAGAATCGGGTCACTCGCCAGGGGGGTCCGGGCACAGGTCTTAGGGAGCGGATGGAACGGGGCGCAGTGGTACTGGACCACGGTGAGCACTATGGTGACGGTGCGCTCTATTTTGATCTGGTTGGCGCACAGGAACGTGGTGGTGAGACGAGCGGTCGAGTTCGCGGGACTCGCCATGGCGCTGGACGCCAGACGAGGACGCAAGCGTTCAGGAGATAAGGAGAAGGAAAAAGCGCGACGATGTCATTCGGACAAGTACGCATCGATGGGACAAGAACCGACCACGTTTCCGAGCGGGGTAACGGACGTGGTGCAGCCTGCGGATTACGAACGGTTCAAGTCGCGCGTCGCGTGCCTTCCAGGAAGCTTGCCCACCGAAGAAACCGGAGAGTGGCAAGCGGTGATGGAGAGGACCGACGAGGCGACCCAGTGTCATTACAAAGCCTGGAGGCATATTTTGCCGTACGGTGGCACGGAATATCTCTCTCGAAGCGTGTTCGAAAACGCCACTGCGGAGGAAATTTGTGACTTTTACAACTCCGACATCACTCGGGACAAGTGGGACGCGTTGCTCTTAAAGCAACACCCCATCGAAAAGGATCCTCGCACGGGTGCGGAGATCTTGTTCTGGGAGCGTCAACTTCCAGTCATTAGCAATCGCGATTATGTCTTTAGCCGACGTACGTGGAAGGATGGTGACTACTACTTCACCATCACCAGGGGTATGCATCATCCAAAGCACCCAGAGAGCTCCAAAGTCATCAGAGTGGATCCGTATTTCAGCGCTTGGCGCATGCGAACTATTCCAGGCAAAGAACCGGGGACGTTCGCCGGTGAATGCATTTTACTTCACTTTGAGGAGCAAAAAGTCCAGCAGGATATTGCACGAATGGCTGTGCGTCACGGAATGTGGGGCGTGGTGAGAAATCTGTGCCGAGGCTTCCGTGACTTCCAAAACGAGCGTAATCAAGACGAGGCGATGCAAGACGCTGGTGGCGTAAGCGCGCGACGATATGTCGATTTGAGCAAAATGCCAAGTGGCTTGAAGAAGCGCCTGAAGAAAGCTATTGGTTTCGCGTTTCCCGTCCTCCTGGGCGTCCTGCTCGCGCAGCAAGGTACGGGCAACGTCTTTGACGTCGTGACGCACGCTCGACGTGGTTTCATCATTGTGTCTCACCGTCGTCGCGCTTTAAAGGCGATCAAAACCGTTGGCGTCGTCGCCGCCGCAAAGGTTGCGGAGCGCGTAGCCGAGGACGACGCGGAGGACGACAGCATCACTCTTCAGCACGTGTAACTGTAGCGCTTCGAGTAGAGGCGCTCTAATACAAAGAAAAGAGAGCTTGCACTATTAGCCGCATTACCGTACGTATTGACAATAACATCTATCGCACTTTGAACATCAATCACTAGAGAGAAAGTCGCACTTGCGCTCAACGATGGCTATGAGCTCGTCCAGATCCGTGCAGTCCTCCAACGCTCTACGACGCTGGCGTGCCATTCCCTCGAGCGTGTTGAGCAACCGCGGCGCTGTCGTGAAAACGATTTCGTTCTCTTCATCACCCTCCACGGCCTCACCGTCCGCGGGCGGTGTGATCGCGTCCTCCACCGCCGCCTCTCGATTTGCGCCCGGAGGAAACGTCAACAAAACCTCCGCTATTCGCTGCTCCGGCGCGACCGACTTCAGTGCCTCGAACTCCGTGGAACCGATGGACACGCGTCCGGCGATCTCCATGATTGCGTTTCTTCGCGCCTCGACGTTCAGCGCTAGCTGCTTCGTGGCGTTCTCCTCCCCGGTCGTCGCGAGCGAGCCCGTCATCGCGCGCCACCGCAGTCGCACCTCCTCGTCCTGAGCTGCCGTCAAGCCGCTCTCCGACGACCCCTCCCCCGTGAGAACATCATTCGTACCTCCCGGAAGCGCCAATTCCGCGCTCGAGACGATCTCATCCAGGCTGTAGTCTCCCAGCGCCGCCGTCGCCGCGACGGCTTCGTCTAGCGCGCGCGCCCCGTCGACGTCCCCGCCTCGCGTTCTCTCCTCGATCGCGCCTTCCGCCGCGTCGTAGAACGACATCGTGAGATGCTCTCTCTCCGCCCGCACCGCCGCGGCGAACGCGTCGCGATCACCGGCGACGTAGAGCTTTTCGAGTCGTTCCAAGAGCTCGCGCGCCGCCGAACTCGAGCCCCCGTCGCCCATCCGTGGTCCCACGACGCGTCCCCCCCCGCGCGTCGCCCGCGGTCGCGCGCGAACCCACCGCGCGCGCGACGTCGCGACCGGTCTCGACGCGGCGTACATCCGTCGCGAGACGACGCGCGAGGCGCGATCGATCCACCGCGTCGACGCACGCCTTTCGCGCGTCACCGGTCGACACCTTTCGATGGTTTTCGCATGTCACCTTTCGACGCACCTTTCGATGTCCACGCGTCGACGTCCACGCGTGGGCGACCGGTGTACACGTTCGCGACGAACGACGACGGACATCTCACGGTCGCACGACGGGTACTCGACGTTCGCACGACGCGTGCTCGACGGTCGACCCACAGGTGCTCGACGTCTCGCACGACGGTGGACCACGTCGTGCGAGACGTCGAGCACCTCGGGCGTCGCCCGTGGGATCTCCGTCGTCGTTCGTCGCGAACGTGTACACCGGTCGCCCACGCGTGGACGTCGACGCGTGGACATCGACAGGTGATTCGAAAGGTGAAATGCGAAAACCATCGAAAGGCGTCGACCGGTGACGCGCGACCGGCGTCGACGCGCTCGACCGATCGCGACGCCCGGCGTCCCGACCACCGCGCGATCGCGACCGGTCGGTCGGTCGACCGACGTCTCGCGCGCGACGGTCCGCGCGCGACGGCATCCGCGC
>NC_014442.2:130177-132246 GCF_000214015.3 Ostreococcus tauri
AGGAGGACGAGCGCGGCGAATGAGTTGACGTTTTATTTATACAGAGGGACTTTGGGGTTGTATATTTTACATGACGCACGTGTTGTAAGGAGTATCGGGAGAAAATTGTATCTTTATTTGTTCATCGCAGTCGTAGTCGATCCGGCGGATGGCGGCGCCGCGGACGCCGCGGTGAGCGCGGCCTCGACTTGCTCGCGAAGTTCCGCCGCCTCGGCATCGCTGCGACCTTGATTTTTCATCTGCCAGGTAATGGCTTTGCCGCAACGCTCGACGCTTTTGCCCTCAGACCAGAGAGTCATCGCTCGGGCGACGGCAATCTTTTGCGCCTCGAGGAGCGCTGGATCCGTCGCCTCGGCCTCGGCCTGCGCTTCGGTGTACCGAGTACAAATGTCGTGACTGTAGGCGGCGACGGTGGACGAAATACCGGTCGGGTCGAACAGCGCCGCGACTTCGGCGGCGGCTCTGATTCCGTCAGCCTCTGTCTCCACGGACATCATGTTCTCGATGCCCCCGATGACGCCGTCCGCTGTACTGACAACCTGGTCGATGTTATCATAGGCATCCTTCAACTCTTCCGCGGTTTTCTTAACTGCTTTTGCGGTGTCACCAATCTTGTCCGCAGCCTTGGCGCACTTTGTCGCGGTTTTGATTCCGATCTTGGCGCCAGTGGTCGCGCCAGAGCTCGCGCCGAGCGTGGCAAAGAAGGCGACCATCTCAAGCGGGCCCATGATTTGGTCGGTGACGACCAGCGCGCACGTAGCGTCGTCGGCGGCAGCGCCCATACCACATTCGACCCATCTGTTGCCGTTCACCGTCGGGGGATCGCCCCAACAGACGAACGCCGCGCCGACGAACCCCTCTTTGCAAGGCTCGTAACAGAGACCGGCGTCGTACTCATAGCCAGGAGGACACGTCGCCCACTCCATGCCTGGAGAGAGTTTGACGTGTTTTGTGCAACTTGGGGCTATACCGCCCTCGTAACCTTGCTGCTGACAGTCCATCGTGCAAATATTTGATCCAAAATTGCTGTAGCCACTCTTGCAAGGCTCGTAACAGAGACCGAGGTAGTCCTCCTTGCCTTTTTTCGTGCAAAGATCTCCGCCGCACTTCACGGTAAAAGTGGACCAATCCCATTCGCACTCGATGGTGCCGACGCCCCGACCGTAACTCGCGTCGGCGTTATAGCACAGCAAGCCGTCATCTCTCCATCCGGTCGAGCACGACTGATAACAGTCGTATCCGGAGCGATAATAGCCAGAGCCAAAGTTTGAGCACTTATCGTAGCAAAGCAAACCACCTTCGCCGACGATCTCTTTCTTGCCGTCGTCACCGCAGTACTGCGGAATGATGCCTTCTCGCGTGTACGATTCGCGCCAGCAAAAGCCCGAGCCTTCATCCACTTCTTCGGCGTACTCGCCGATTATCTCGCTCGACCAACTGGTGACGGTGCCCGCCGCGTCGACCACGTTTCCGATCCAACCAAAATTACTGCCGAGCGCGGACGTTTCATTCGACCCACCGCCCGTCGTCGTTTTCCGCTCGGTCGATGTCGCACCTTTCCGTTTCGGTTTCCGTCGACCCTTTGACGCTTTCAGGTTGTCGTCGATTTTCCTCCGCTTTTCGACGGCAGCCTTCTCATCGGCGTACACCTTACCGACGCGCTTCGCGTACGCCGCTCGCGTTCTCACCTCTCTCGACGGGCACGCATCGCCCGCGTCGTCGTCGTCGACATCCTTCGTCGCCGCCGCGAAGTCGTCCGACGCGATCGCCGTCCTTCGCAGCGCGCGCTCCGAATCCGCCTCCAACGTTCGAGCCTTCTCCTCCAGCTCGCCCCGCTTCGCGTCGAGCATCTCCTTTCGCTTCGCCGCGCTCACCGCCGCACCGAGTCGCGCGCGAAGCGTCGTCGTCGTCGTCGTCGTCGTCCTCGTCGTCGTCTCCAACACCCCCGCGCGCGTCGTCATCGATCCTCGACCACCGACGAGCGCGACGATCCCGCACGCCGCGACGCCGAGAACGACGCGCGTCGCGCTCGCGCCCGCGCCCTCGCGCCCCCGTCGGAGCAGCGGCGC